>NW_019397815.1:0-39752 GCF_000591075.1 Eurytemora carolleeae | reverse complement strand
CCCCCCTGTAAAGAAGTTTCGTCTTTAACGATCTTTAACAAGGACCCTTTGTTAGCAATCATTAACGAAGAGAGGAAACCGACATGAAGGGCATCTGTACATCTCATTGAGTAGTATTTAAGAAATTATCAAGAAGTTTTAACTCCCCCACAACTTTAAGTTCATGTAAGACGACATTCAATAAAGTTACATGTCATTTTTTTCTTCAAAATCGATAGTTTTTCCAAAAATGACCGTTTTTATAAAGTTCTTTGTTTTGTTAACGATCGTTAACAACGACCCTTCCTTAATGATCATTAACATAATTGTCAATAATTTTTTTTTTCAAAAACTTTTTTTTAAAAGCGATAGTTTTTAAAAAACAATTGTATAAAAAACGGTCACAAATTGTTTAAAAAAAACGTTTGTTTTCTAAAAGTTCTAAACAAGTGGGTCATTTTTAAAAACTAGTTTTTTTTCCAAAAATGAAACTATCGTTTTAGAAAACGATTGAAAACGAAAAAAAAACGATCGTTTTCAAAAACAATTAACAACCCTACCTACAGAAAGTATTATTATACCCATTTCAGGTTACTAGACTGTTTGCCATTATTATGGTATCTGAAGCCATTAGATACATGTTTGGAAATCAGATAGCTCAGTTTTCCTGTCCCTTAAGGATTGTCTTACTCAGACTTTGGAAGAAGAGACATTGATCATCTAAATATTGAAAATTTTCTGGATACCAACCGAAATTACGGACCATACCTGAGGGTTGATATCTTCCGTAATCCATCACAGATGGAAATCCGACTTTCAAGACAGGTTTTTTAATTTAGATCAACCTATATCTACAGGGTGAATCACGAAAAGATGAGACAGCAAAGACTACCTCAAGGTCATACTATATGACAGTCCTAAACTTAACTTAAGTCTTCTGCATTGAATATTGCAGAGAATCCCATATATTTTGTCACGGAAAGTATAAATGCATACAGTCGTTTCTGAATTCTTATCCTTTGTGGTTTACCCATTTTGCTAACAAATATGTATTCTAAATCTAGTATGGTAAACTCTGTAACACATTTATTTTCAGAACAACTGGAACTTTCAAAGACTGAACATTTTCAATATTCAGCAGACAGGCTTTCCTCGGTTAAATGAGCAGGATCTGCGTGAGATCTGGGGTGGATCTTATGGGTATGTTGTCTGTAATGTTACTTAGATTTTAAATAACTTAGTTGACTTTAAAGAGAGTGACTGGCAATGTATGGTAGCTGAGCTGAGGAACTAAGGATTTTAAAATTTGAATTTGCGCTCTTGCAGAACAAATATACACCGTAAAAACTTTTCATAAGTCTCAAATGATTACTATTTCTACACAATACTACATTCTCAGTTCAACTAACATACTACATTCTCAGTTCAACTAACATACACTGTCAGTCACTCCCTTTAAATATATAAAATTACATTTGTTTCATTACAAGAAATGGACAACAGGGTTCTAGAAATCCTGATTTATGCTTGAAATTAAACGTTTTTAAAGGGAGTATGCATGTACTTTGATGTAACTCTCCATTTATTGTGGCATAGCTGTACCTGATAAACTTTTTATCATGGATAATTCAGAGGTCCTAGTTTTTTTGATGAAATATAATATTATTAAATTAACGGGCATTGTAAGAATTCAATACTTTCTAATAGTAGTTAAAGATATCTTCTGCATTGCTATGTGCTGTTGTGAATCATACATGATGCTCTATAAATAAAGAGTCGATTGAAATTTTAAACCTTTTCAAATAAACAGTTTGTCAGTCTTTTCTTTTAACTATACATGATTGTTAGGTTAACTAGTCATTAATTTTTTTTTAAGGCCCAAGCATGTTCAAGGCTATTTAACAGAAATGAGAACTCAAATATCAAAGCTACAAGACCAATCTTGTAATCACTAGTTTAAAGGGATAAATTTTTTATAGGGCTGGGCAACATTATTTTGTATTATAAATTAAATACATTGGTTCACAATTCCATTATCTGTATTGAACTTCCCCACTCAAATAATTAGTCCCAGGTCGCTCAGGTTCATAAGTCCAACTTTTTTTACCAGTTATTACTCCTTTAAATCTCCTTTGATATATGTTTCAGCTTTGGTTGAATATTCAACAGCCAGCGGCCATCTCTATTCCTTGAACCATATGTTGTATAGTGTATATCTTAAAGCGTCAATTTCTTCATTGATAAAAATCAGTTTTTAGCATTATATATATTTATAAGGATGTCTTCGTTATTAGCTAGAAAAATAAAATCCGATTCAAATGATTTAATATTATGCACTATTGTAAACGGAGATCCCAATTCATAAATTTTACCTAATTCACCTAATACTACGTCTACAATTAATTAATCAAATGATATAATAGGGGAGACAGTACCAAGGATTACGCCAGTTTCATGTTAGCTGTGAAGGTCAACTCTGGACCTGGGAAGGTGTATCCTTTGATCAGGTAAAAGAACAATTGTTTTCTTAAGGAAAGTCAGAGTTTTTTACATTCAGTTTTAAATTTTGATTTTAACATTTGTATTATGTTGTACAAGTCAAACTTTTCCATAACTAAACAGTAAAAACCCTACATGCTTCAAGTAAATAGTGTTGAACTAATTGACATTGGATAGGTTTACTTTAACTTTTTAGGATAATCCTCCAGCAAGATGGCATGGTAATGGATGGGATGGCGCTAGAATAATAAAGGCAAATATCCTATCCAAACACACCAGTAACACTACTCACACTGCTGTGGTTTGTTTTGTTCCTGAAGGGAAAATCTGTGCCAATCAAACTTTTCAGTATTCAAATGACAATTTGAACAGAATAAAGGTAATTTAATTTTGTTTGTATTTCAAGTATTTTTCATAGATAGCGAGCTCATTAGTATGGGTGCTAGGGATGGATGAAAAAAAAATTTAAATCAATGTTTTGTTTTATACAAATAAAAAGATGTGACCCATTTTCTACATTCATTTTTCAAGGGATTTAATCACAAAAAAGTTTTGAGCTATTTAAACTTTCTTTTACATGGACCGGACTTTTTACCACCCAGTACCTACCCAATTCATCAAAAAAAAATTTTAAAAGTTATATTTAATTTCTGTTCACTGAAAGTCAATAAAAAACGTTCATGGTGATGGTGTCAAAAATGAAAGTACAAGGGCAAAAAAACTAGAGTGGTTGTGTCCAACGCCCCATACCCCCAACCTGTTTAGGGTTAAGTTTGCAAAATATCTTTAAAATTGTCTAGAGTTTGAAAACAAACCACAAAACCATCTCCTTCAGTAAAATGTAAAATTATTGTATTTAGATGTGGGTATGTGGACCTAGAAATAGGGCTGGATGTAAACCAGGGGCCAGGACTGTATGTCCCTGTCTACACTGCTTTTCTCTTATAGCTATTCTTGGCCTGTACAGCCATAGCCCCCTTCTACAGGGTACTACCCACAAGAGAACCATTATTGTAGATCCTGGCAATGGTCTACCCGCTCAACATTTCTTCATATAAGAGTTGTGAATCAATTTTTTTAATACTTTATTTTGTTATCATGTTAAATATGTTTTATTGTTATCATGCTAATATTTGTGAGACTTCAATCTTTCAATCTTGGAACCAAGATAACTTCATTTATTTGGGTATAACTAATCTTTATAGTTACTAACTAAAATCTGACCTTGACTGAATAAGTTAATATATTTTACGAAAGGATTAAATAAATCCCTTACCTCCTGGAAATTAATTAAGGAGATAAAAAATGTTACTTTTAATACAAATCTGTGAATGCGAGTTATTGAAATTTTTTGTAATTCTTCATTCCCACAATTTATGAAGGTATGAGTCGTTCTTCAATTTCTAATGGGTGGATTCAAAGGCTGGACCTTCCATAAACTACCTTGGTCAACAACTTTATGTCTCCTATATTAGTCGTCAAATGTACAGAGAAATATTTATCAGTTAAGAATTGTCTACCAGCCAACAAATCGTCCCCCATAGTACCTTAACTACACGACCACTGTTTATGGAGAGAACGGGCTCTGGATACTATATATATAGATATTCTCACAATGATCTAGATAGTAAACAAATTGAGGCATTGATTTCGAGACTTTGTGGCAACTTTAACCTTAAAAGACATAATATGCATTGTCGAATGATGTCCATAAAACTGTGGAATAGTAAATTGACTGTTACTTTTGATTTTGATTAATCTATTTAACATGAAACACAGCAATTGTGCAATGTACACAGACACAATTAAGTTAATAAGAGAATGTGAAAAATACACAAATATAGGCATCATTTGTGAAGGAACAAAATGTTTTGTATACAATTGTGTAGATATCGATGAAAAAACGAAAAACAAATAACGACCAATTTAAAATCATTATCAAGCATTCACATTTCATGAATCAGTCGAACAATTGATTAAAGGAATTTCAGGTTAGGCCCCCCCCCCCCAACCAGACTAATTCCTGTGCATATATGTAAGGGTGTATGCATGCATTTGTTTTACATACAGTGGAAGGCGATTATATCAATATAAGGAAGATGTCTTTCGATCTCATTTTCTATTTTTTTTCATGCTTTTAAGCAGCATGGATTCATAAAAACATTGAAACATGGAGACGTTGTCAATTAAAAAACTTCTTTTAATGACTTGTGAATTTGAATTCGATAGAAACTTGTTAACAATAAACTCGAAGAAAAAGTCGTTATAATGATAGTATCGCCTACCATCGTATAGAAAACCAAACAGTTGTATATCCCCCCTGGTGCTTAAATTGCTCTTATTTTAATTTAAGTCTACATTTTCCCAAAGTAGTCCCATACGTATACGTAGTTCCTCCTCCTCGATCCCCTAAAGTAGTTACATTACCCTCCCCCTAACAATAGCTTTAACTGTTTATCAAGTAACTGTAGTTAAGTATAAAATAATAACTGCCATGACAGAGGTGTTTAATCTTAAAAAAATAAGTAGATCAAATAAAACCCAGTTTCAATACTTTTTACATAAAAAATATATTTATTTTCCATTAAAGAATTCAGAATTTTCACCAAATCAGCGTAAAATAAATATGCCAAATAAGATAATTAAAACCCTTCTATTGTTAAATATAAACCCTGTAGCGCGAAGCGCCAAAAATAATTGTGAACAATTTTGTTAGGGGGAAACACATTTGTTCAGATTGGAGCAAACTCATTTTTTGCATACCACACCTGATATGCAAACCATGGGGATGAAGCCCCCCCCCCCCTGTGTAATCTACCGCTTGTTGAGCATATCTAGTTGTTGAGCAAGCTATACTTGTATATACTTGTATATACTTGCATATACTTGTATATACTTGTATATACTTGTATATACTTGTATATACTTGTATATACCTGTATAGATGTAAAAATAATCTTTTGAAATGACGAAACCCATTATATCATCACTTAATAAAATATTACAGTCCATTCTGAAAGCCATGGGTGCAAACATTAGCCTTTAATATCCGCAATTGTAGAGTTTTCTAAAACCAAGGCACAGAAAGTTTCCATATCGTTTAAAGTTTTGGCTTCTTGTATTGAGGTTGCGTGGTTTTCTTCTTATCTGTCTCACATGCAAGGATGTGGCAATTGTTATATATGTAAAAAAAAGTATTACACGTGATTACAGGGGATGAACTTAAAATGTTTTTGACCAATTTTCTCGGAGAACACTTTTAAAAAACACTGTTAAATTCAAACTAATTTAATAATATTCTTTAAAAAAAATTAAATCTTGATTCTTAATTGGTTTCGGGCTCAATTTCTTTTCAAATACTCCAAGCAATGGGTTCAAATTCGGCATGCCAAATCATTTGGGCCTGGGGAACAATAGTTTGAAATGATTAAAAAAAAGGAATTTTTGGCAATTTTCTCCAATACATTCTCCGGCTCCGGTGGATATTTTTTTGAAAACTTTCCAAACAAATGTTCCCTGAAAAGACCCAATTATGATGTTTATAATTCTGTAGGCTAAAATTTTGCCTGAATTAAGTTATTGGTCAAAATGTTACTAAAAATCAATTCCTTTATGTATTAATTGCTTCACAAAGAGTTTTTATATCTGAAAATTGATAATGGTTTTAGTGTTAAAAATGTATTAATTTTGGATTAATATAGCAGAGGCAAATAAAGAACTAAAGCAAACTCTCATATATTTTCAAGTCAATTAATTTCTGAATTAGGTATGTGATACCTTAATTGGAGGGTCACTTGAAACTGGGTCAATAGCCTATAGGAAAAAGTATTAAAAAAGGGATATTTTGAATAAGGGAGTGAGTTTTAAAGTTTTGATTTAATTTTAATGTATTTCAGCATAGGAAGCCAGAAAGGATAGGTTTTATCCCATATCGAAACAACTATGGACGTTGATGTAGACATTCTTCAATTTTTTTCTTAATAGATGACACTCATGTAAGTATTTATATGAAATCATTATAACATTTGTTCTAATCAATGTTATATTGTTCCTATAATCCTTCTCCTTTCATCTGTTGTTAAACTGTAAGATAATCTATCAAGTATTACCATTTAAATAAAGAATCAAAGCAGAAACAGTTTACATATAGTCAGAGCAGTTTGAAACCAGTCATTCAAAGGACATCAATCCTCCCTCCAAATAACAAAAAGCACTAGATTGTAATAAGCCCAGTCATACATACTTTTTCTTATCCTTAACTCCACTAGTCATACTATATTACAGGGTTACTCACAAAGGATGAGATCTAAGGACAACAGTCAGCATTTTTTTAGTCCTTGCTTATCAATTGAATTTTCCCCGCCACAGCAGTTAACGTTTTTTTCTTTATAATTCATTGAATATATCATTCACAACTTCACAAGCTATATTTAGGGCTGGAAGTCAATTCAACCTTCAGATTGTCATAGTTTATAGACTTTCAGGCATCATAAAAGTGCACATTATTATATATTTTTTATTATTCTTTTTTTTCTAAAAGTAAGCTAAATGGCTCATTCGCCCGACGGTGAATTTAAATAGCTTATTTAACACTTTGCCAAAATACCATCATAATTCTTGATGGCCATTGAAAAAAAATACAATATTTATCAAACAAAAAACAACAAAATTTTTACAAAAATAAGGTCTAAAGTAAATTAAAAATGCAAGTTTTTTAATGAAAATTTCATTGAAAACCACAATTGGTAAAAAGAGGATCCTAAAATGTGTGTAATAAAACTTCAGTCTTAGATCCAATTTTTCATGTTTTTGTAATTTTTTTTTAAATTCTGATCATTCTTGATAATTCTGTTGTTCCAGTGAAAGAGCAATTGTTATTCAAGTTCCCTGTTTACAACGCCCAGTTCTAGTTTTAGTTCAACTTGTATACTTATCTGGTTATTCATTCCCTTTTAGCATTTTATGAGCAGTAATAATCAAGAGAGGAGTACATGAAAATAAATTTCCAATTTATTCTGATGTTCAAGTTCAATTAAAATATTTACATCTTTTACATAATGCATTATAGCCATCTCCATAACTTTTTATTTGTACCAAGTTCTCTTCATACAAGGAGGCATCCAACAACGTTGAGTCTGAAATATATTAAAAACAAATAAAACTTTTAAATTCACCCCCATATTCAAAGTTTTCCTTTATTAATATTTTCCTACAGAGCTGTTTGCCCAATTTCAAGTAACCCTCTCTCTTTAAAGTGTTATATATGCTTAATTCATTGGTTTAATGACTTGATAATATATGAGAGTCGTAGTGGGTTTCATGTTGAGTTCAATGCCCTGGAAAAATCCAAAACAGAGAGAGGGGTATTGAATTTTGTAGATCCAGAAAAATAATCAAATTAGTATTTATTTAGGGTTGGGTTAGGTTAAGACACTCTCTGGGCCAAATGCTGCAGCTTGGAAAGGCAGAGCGCTGCAGCCACAGATGAGGTTAAGTTGTGACACTCTCTGGGCAGAGCGATGCAGCTAGGACAGGCTAGAGGGCTGAGCGCTGCAGTCACATGGCTTACATTTAAGACCCCACCAGCTGCCGGTCTCTATGCAGGCATCCCACAGATATTAATTTTCTGGATCTACAAAATTCAATCCCCCTCTATCTGTTTTGGAGTTTTCCGGGGCATTGAACACAACATGAAACCCACTCCGCCTATATGAGAGCTGGTTAATTTCCTTATTTGTCTCTGCTACCAAAATCCGAAATTCATATTTTTTAACAGAGGGCCACAATTTTCAGATATAAAAACCCTTTGTGAATCGATTAATTTATAAATTAAGAGTCAATTGGAATTATAACAACAATCTATTTATACTTACGTTTAATTGTTTTGGCAATACAGGAGCCACCCCTCCATTCTCGGTTTTTTCAAAAGGTCCTTATAATAAACTTAGTTATTTCAAAAATAAAGTCTAATAAAAATTTTAGTTAAATATAAACTGGGAATTTCTCAAAAACAGGTTCTAGGTACTAGGCCTCAAGAAATTCCAAGAAATTCTTAAGACAATTCGTCAGAAGTTTCAGAAGTTATTTGGAAAACAAATTTTTGAGACAAAGTTCAGAAGTATTTTCTTGTTGAAGAACAGAATTATGAGACCATATGCAATTTACAACCCCGTGATGGCTTGCAAAGAAAAGTAAAATTTACAAACTAAAAGAGACCAAATTTCATGAATTTGAACTGCTTGCCATTTCAAATCCCTCAGTAATTGTTTAGCTTTGATATATTTATAAAAGACGACATTACTGTTTGTCTATCTTACAATACAAAGCATGTAGTTTCCATTTAAACTCAGCACCTTTCACAGGTGTGGAGACAGTTTCCAAGATAAATTTATCAATATAAAAAGGTAATAGTTGTAAACCTTAAATAACCTTTAGATTGTATGAATAAGTGTTAGGTTGTTAGAGTAGCAGTTGATCTCTAGTCCAGAAAAACTGCTGGAAGAAAAAAACAAGATTCTGAAAGAAAGTACCAAGTTGCAGAAGTCAAAGAAGAAGATAACTGAAGTGTTAAGAAAATGGCAAGAGGTAACTGCGGAAGAACATCTTGTGCATGCAAACTTTAAAGACTCCATATCAAATGGATTTGTAACTGAGCCCTTACTTCATTGTCAAGATCTAGAAGATATTAATAGTAGTCATTTTGCACAGAACTTCCTAAAGAATAAAGGAAAAGGTTCATTACTAGACAAGCTAGCAACGAGGCTAATGAAGCATACAGCAGTTCTGGATGATATCACTGCCAACACAGATGCCTTGCATGGGCGGTGCTGCTACTGCTGAGAGAGCAGTTAGCTAAAGCCCAACTTATTATCAAACCTACTCCAGATCCACTACTTACAGAGAAACTGAAGTCTAGCTTATCAAAAAAGTTGACCCTGGCTGGAGCCATTGATGCTCGCCAGAAAAAACTGATGCCTTTACCAGAGAGTTCTATGGTAATCAGAGGGTGATGTAGAAGATCCTGGAGAATCTGAAAATGATGCTGTACAGGAGGAGAATGTGGCCAGCCCAAGGAGGGAATTGCTGAGTAAACTGACTCTACAAGACACCATCCTCATGGATAGTAGTGACAGTGTGGATCAAGAATTTATCAAGGATGTAATGACAAGATTCAAGAATAATCTTATATCTCTCATTGAAATCTCCAACATGAAGGATCAGGAACAAATTTTAAAATTTAAAAAAACTTTGTATTCTGTTTCTAGCATGTTTCCAATCCATGAATCAGGTTCTAATGTGCAAGGAATGAAATTAAAGATCAAGGACATCAGCTTGCCTCAGTTTTCTGGGAAAGAATCTGAATACTTCAGGTTTAAGGCTGATGCACTTGACCTTCTAAACAATTCCAGGCATGATAACAGCAGTCATACAAGAGCTCTGAAGTCTGACTGTTTTAAACAATGTCCAAATGTTCTTGATCTTGTCCGTCATTGCAAAACAGTCTCTGAAATCTTTGAGATACTTGATTCAAGGTTTGGAAACATTGACAGGCATAGCCTAATGATCATTGCTTCCATTGAGAAATGCCCTCCGGCCCAAGAAACATCAAAAAGCATCATTGCACTTGCAGATTGCATATTTAAAATAAACAATGATATTTGTGGAGCTAATGCTTTGGAAACTGTTGCAAGTTTCCAAACTATCAGCAAAATCAAGTCCAAATTTTCTCCTTTGATGAGCCGTGATTTTGTTAAACAGTATGGAAATCTTGGTAAGCATGATAGTATTTCTCAATGGGGTTTCATTCTTGATTTTCTAAAACAAGAGAGAGAGACACAATTGAGTGTGTCTTCATTTGAAGTTACAGGCTCTACACAGCCTGTTAAATCTAATTTACAAGCAAAAGTAAATTTGGTAGTTTCCAATGATGCTTCTGGTAAAAAATGTGTACTTTGTGGTGGAAACCATCTTCCCTTTGAAAAGTCTTGTCAAATGACTGGATCATTTTTGACTCCTAAAACCCGGGAAAAAGCTAAAGCTGTTGGCTTATGCATGACCTGCCTAAACCCTTCATGTAAAGACAAGCATTGCAAAAGAAATTTCTTTTAGTTTCTAGTTTGTTTGTTTTTTCCTTTTGTGTTTTACTGTCCTTAAGATCTAATTTAAAATATTTTTGAGAAAAACATTTTAATTTACTCTTGGGGGGGAATGTTTAGCTTTGATATATTTATATAAAACGATATTACTGTTTGTCTATCTTACAGTACAAAGTAGGTAGTTTCCATTTAAACTCCGCACCTTTCACAGGTGTGGAGACAGTTTCCAAGATGAATTTATCAATATAAAAAGGTAATAGTTGTAAACCTTAAATAACCTTTAGATTGTATGCATAAGTGTATGCATATTTATCAAGTTATAAATCTTAACTATTTTGTATATTTCAGTTATGTGCTTTAGACGAGTGTTAATGAAAATGAGAAGATTGAAAATAAACATCTATAAAGAAAACTTGCTCATTATATTCACAAGTCTACCCATCAACAAAACTTGTTGTCTGGGCCTTATTGAAAGGAAACCTGAAACTGATTCCTCTCAATACAGTAATCTTTAACTTAAAATCGGTTATAAATACAGAAAAAAGAAGTGAAACATACAGAAAGCACAAAGAGCACATTATAAATTTCATTTGAGATAATTATCTCAACATTTAATCACAACAATGAGATTTGTCCAGCTAATAAAACTTTATGAGATATCTCTAAGATTCTGGAAATAAATGTTCTTGATTTTGACAGGCTATTCTTTATCTCTTCTGACAGTGTGCTTACATATACAGTGCTTAAAAAGAAAGTACAAGGAGTAAAGTAGTGAGTACAATGAGAACAGAACAGAAAAGGAGCTTAGCCTACAGGAAGAACAAGGAAAACATTATTATTTGTATTTGAGAATTATCTCAACATTTTATCTTGGCACTGAGAGATGTCCAGCTTATAAAATGATATAAGATCTCTCTAGCATAGAGTGCTCAAGTTTGGAAAAAATGTTCTTGAGTTTGGAATAACAATGTTCAGTCAAAAGGCTGAATGGGCCAAGAATTTTTGCAGCATCTCACATGACCCTTGGTAATTTTAAGGATGGTTGAAGATGAAAAATCTGCATTACAATCCCCGAAATACGATTTACAACAAAATATTGCTGCTGAAAGAGAAAAGGTTAACTAAAATTGTTACTATAAGGGGGATCAAAAGCACCCTAAAAGCCTAATAAAATATGTTTTACTTACCCACAACTCCAACTATTCTGTAAATAAAAAGTTTTTAATTTTAATAAGTAAAAAAAGTGAAGACATAGAACGGGTTCTTAAAAATATTATAATGATAATTAAAAGAACAAATGTTGAACAAACAGAAATTATACTTGAAAAGAACATTAAAATAAGGAACGTTTTCACACTATCAGGAATGCATGTGTGGATCAGTAATGTATTCTAAACCATCTTGAAATATTAATAACTTCCCCCCCTTCCTCAATGCAACATGTTCCCTATTCTATTAATCTGTCCATGCCATTTAAACCATAGTTGTTCTGGTCCACCTTATTTTATCTAACAGCAGGATGAGGGCTCAGAGCTAAAAGTCTGAAAGCCTGAATCAAAATTTCTAACCAGTTTTGAACCGGTTTTGGGCGTGCACTAGTTTCAAAATTGATTCACTGGTGTCAACTTGAAACTGGCGGCCTAGTTTGGGGATCAAATTTGAAACTAGCAAAAAACAAAAGAATATAAATAATAAATATGGGGGTTTTGACAATGAAATGACATGACATGAAAATGATTAAAAGATTAAAATGTTTTGCCAAATTAAATAAAATTTATAATTTTGATTCTACATTCTGATTAAATAAATTCTACTGCTTTAATGTATATAGGAGTACAGTTTATACGATTTATATACTTGCCCTCGCCTATCCTTTAGAATTACTCCCCCCCCCCCTCACATAAGTGCTATATACTCTTCACTAGTTTTCACACATCATGTAGCGGCCCTCGTCCTTCCCTTTTGCCCCCCTTGAAGCTTCCTCTCATGCCAAGCCACTGCTCCCCCCCCCCCATCTTCCTTTCCCTCTCAACCTTTCTCTCGATGCACAGTGTACACGGTACATGCCCATATCAATCCCCCTTTCTCTCTGTACAATTTATGCCCCCCCTCCGTATTCCCTTCCTATATATCTAAAAATGTCCCGCCTCTCTGTAAACATGCCCTATATCCCTTCCTCTCTGTATTTGTCCTCATTATTCCTTCCTCTCCAAACATGTCCCCCTTCTTTTCCTTTCTCTCGTATATGGCCCCCCTTTCTCTATACATTTAACAACTTACTGTACATGTCAGCCACCTCTACCTACTCCCTTCCCTGTACAGTTTATAATGCCCCTTTCCTTCCTTGTATGAAGTTGGCCCCTGCCGTAATACTGTAGACCGCGCAGGCAAGCTTAGGTGGGACAAGACCGGTTTGCATTAGATTCTTTTATCCCTCTAGCAGGATCAAATCTGTCTCGTAGAATCAACTTGGTTTAGACTTTTAGCTCAGATCAACCCTAGCAATCTCTAAACAAGACCATTGCATAGACAAGCTGTGCAGGAAACTTAGTTAGCCTGGTCCTGGCTAAGTCCATCACAGCAAAAGGACAGCATCTTTATTTCAAAGATTAATTATCAAAGGATTTTAATTTATCAAGTTGTGGAAAGTTAACTTTATTTAGAACTCCCCCCCCCCCCCCTACAGTGGGATATTTTGAAGGGTCAGCCAAAATGAATTTATTCTCTTATTTATGTCAAATAAGGCTTAGCCCCTTAAGAAAATATTTTTGATAAAAATCTCTATGTTGTTTAAATGTTATGTTTAAGTTAAGAATTTCCACAGAAAACCTGCTATTTCATGGAAAACTCTTAAAATGGGTTTTTCAACATGCTGCTCTGTCTAAATCAAGGATTTGGGGTGCTGCTGGAGCCCCTAAATCTTTTCTATATGGCTGTTAGAATCCTTTTATATATACAGATTATATTTACATATTTGGATAATCCCGGAACCCCTGTGCTTTCTTGTGCATTACTAAAAAATATATGTTTTTCTTCCTAAATACTTGCTGTAACAAAGACAACATCTAAATATATTGCAGGATTACAGGATCCATTCAAGGATAAATTTATGAATTTTTAAACTGAAATCATTAAAAAATTAATGCTAGCTACAAGTCATACAATGTTTGAAAGTGAAAGACAAATGCATGTTAAGAGGAGTATTGTGACAAAAACCAGTCACCTTCACCCCATTACCCCCTTAAATACCCCTCCCCCCAACCTGTTCCTTTTCATTCAGACCCCCCCTCTTCTCAACAAAGAATGGAACGAGGATGGAACCATTTATGACAAATAAGGGAATTGAACGTGGATGGAATTGTTCTAGACTAAAAATAAAAAGAATGGAATGGAACAGGATGTAACCATTCTCTACAAAAAAAACACCAAGAATGGTCGGAACAGAACATAAAGAAAGAACTAATGAGAAACTATCGATCTAGCAAAAGGTCCTCATTTTAGAACAGCAGAACAATTTCAAAAAAACCGAAGCGTGCCCAGCCCTACTTCACATTAATTAATGACAAATTAAAAGGAGAAACTTTTTGTGAGTCTAAAATAAATAAAATTTTGTATTATTTAAATTTTCTAATGTATACAGTATTTAAACTACAATATATGATAAAATGCATGCAATGCTGTCACTTTAATGAATATAAATTCAACCACGAAGCAGCCAGAAGTCAGCCTGCTTGAACCTAGTTGCACAGGCTAGCCAATGAATGTCCAGAAGGGACAGGGACAGTAGGGTGTCCTTTCAAAGCGAAAAATGAATTTTGAAGTAGTGCGTTGTAAATCCTGGTACTAGATGATAAAAAAATACAATTGGTATCAAAGAAAATTTCAAAGTTGAGTATTTCCACTCAGAGTTAGGATTTCAAAAGTAGGGCCTAAAATACTGGAGGTTGGGTGATTATAAAATATTTATAAATTTAGTTAGGTAATTTTTCTCATCCAAAACAATAAATACACACTTTTTATTGAGTTGGATTTATTTATTATCACAGGATCATAGAAAATTTACATACACTTAGTAAATCTTAAGATAAGTTTTACACTGTTTAGAATCTAATTTTTTATTTTTTTTAGAGTTTCCTTTGATATCATGTTATTCATTGTTATAAGATAACCTTTGTTGAAAACAAATTTTAATTAAAAAAATTAATTGTAAAAAATAAGAAAACCCTACAGAGATTTCCTAACATCAAAGTAAATATTTGCATAGCAAAGTTTTAGGGATCATAAATTAAAGAATAACACAATATTTAGAGTTTATCTTACTTCTCTTTAACTGTTGTCATGATATCCTGTCTTAAACTCTCATCTTCAGATGATTCTATAAACTCCTAGATAAGTTTTACAACTCTCTTGACACAGTCATTAACTACAGAAAGTTTAGTGATGGAACTTCTTGAACCTCAGCTCTTGAAAGAACCGTTCATCCACCAGTTCTCCACCTTCACCTCTAACCAGCTCATGTCTGTTATTTTAGACATCTTTATGAGGAACCAAGAGTCTGGTCCTACTAAATTAGATAACTCCTTGATTTCTGATATTGGAAGATTAATCTCCAGGTATCCTACAGTATAGGAATCAGGACCTAGGTGACTTAGCAGCTTTGCTGCCATGTTAGCTTTGACAATATCATCAAGATCATCATCTACGATAGCTGCTAAACACAGATGCTGCAAAAAGAACCAACCAGGTATGCTGGCAGAGGCTCTTGTTAACAGCATTAGCAAGCTGGGATCAACTGTAGCAAACTTTCTCATTTGCTTGAGGTCAAGTAAATCATTACTTGGGGCTTTTTCAGGTTAAGCACAAGTAAGAAACCAGGGTACATTGAACAAGACAACAAAAATAGCAGCCCTGTTGATATTGTATATATCTTGGTTTGAGAGAAAGGGATGTAACTTTAGAAACATGACTAGTTTTTCAATGTAAATCCCTTTTGCCAATAACCTGGCATTATGATGAGCTCCAGGTCTGAAAATTCCTTTAAAGCCAAAGACCTTGACTCCTAGGTACAGTGCAGCCAGCTCACATATCTAATTGTAATCACCCCTATCGAATGTGCCAAGTGTAGAAGCTCTTTGACAGAACTGCAGAACTTCTTCAGCTCTCTCACCAAGGAATGATCCTCTGTGTTTTTTCCAACCAAACTTTGTGTAAGTTTTAGATTCAACCATTTCTTCAACTTCCTTGGTAACATCATTCCACTTATCTTGCAGCTTTTTAAATAGAGGGTCATCGGGAGTTGTTGTATCTCCAGTTACAATTTGCATTGCATGCTTTACATGCAGCTCAGTAATGTGCCTCCTACAAATCATCCAAACCAGAGGCTGTTCCAGCTCTTTCTGTATCAGCTGGATGACACCCGCATACTTTCTGGTTTGAGTAGCAGTTGAGTCACAACATATTCCAATATTTTGAGCATGGATTCCCCATTCATCCAACAGTGGGATTAAGCTTTCTACCTGGTGAGCTCCAGCTGAGCTATGTATAACTGACAGTCCTATCAGCTCATCCTCTTCCAATGTTGGTGAAGAAACTAATATGGAGCATCTTTCATTAGTAGAAACTTTTCCGTTTGTATACTTTTTATCAAGCTTTCCATCAAAATGCAAATTCAGATTATGTTTTTGCACAAATTCTTTCTGCATATCCCTAATCGTATTAGCTTTCTTCTTGATTGCACTGGTCCAAATCTCCGTCCTTCACTGGTTATAAGTTTGGAAATAATACTTGTAGCTCCCCTTACTGAAATATGATTGGCCTTTGAAACTTCAGCTGTTAAACCATAAATATTCTTAATAGGAAGAGAGAAAGTAACAAAGCCATGAGTGTCATAAACAACAATATCATTCCTAGGCTTTTTAGCAGAATGCTGAACAGTTTGTTCTACATTATCATTCTCATCAGAATCAGAGTTCAATTCTACCAGTGCTTCTCGTTGCTCCCTTTTCTTTTTTCTATCATGGTTATATCTGTGATTTTTGCTGTATTAGTAACACTTTTCTTATATTTGCTGGCATAAACCTGATCCTCCTTATCCATTCTCTGTTTCTCTTTCTACGCTGATCCTCTAGAAATTGGAGATCCTCTGTCTTGGATGATGCATCTCTCTTTTAGTCAGATGTGACCAAATCTCTCCAATTTACTGAGCCGATGTCAAATAGTTTATTACATTTCAGCTCAAATTCTGTTACCTTCTATGGACTTTGTTTTTAAAGCTAGACATATTCAGCATGTAGCTTTATCAATCTGGTTTTAATGGCACTATCCTTGAGAGTTTGAAAAACTGCTATTATCCAAGATTGCTTAACTTCTTTAACAAGGCAGCCTGATGTTGAAAGGTCATTTCACAAATAGCTGAGTTGGATGCAGGTAAAGAACAGCATACAATTTCAGTTATGTGAGCTTGTTTTTCAACTTTCAGGATAAACTTGATTCGTTGCAAAATTTCTTAGGTTTTCTGGTAATACAAAATAATTACAATTCTTATTCCTTTTAACAATTGTACCTGAAAATGGGAGATTTTCTGTAAATTGGCCAATTAAATAGTTATCAGTTTGTTTTCTAGTTATTTTCTTAATTACTGCATTTTTTCCCTCCATTTTTCATTCTTGTATGCTAATGAAATGCTGAAAAATTACTTCTGAATAAGCAAAATAACACAAACTAATATTAACATTACAAGAATAGTGTCAGGTGATGTAAAATTACAATAATAAAATAACTAGGAAGAAATAAGATAAAAGCAGCTGTTACAATCACGCAACTACTCAAATATTTTAGGCACCACTTTTGAAATCCAAATTCTGAGTGGAAATACTAAACTTGGAATTTTTTTTTTGATACCAATCATATTTTTTAGCATTTAGTACCAGGACTGCAAAGGTTGGCCCAGCTTGCGTTTTAAATGTACACCGGTTGTGCATGAGTAAGAAATACAATAATTTAGCTTACTTTGGTGGAGCTGAATCATATCGTGGATAAAAATCTAAAAAGATAATACCATTTTATTTTTAATCTACTTGCTAATATATTTGTATTCAAACATATTATTTAAATACAGGGTTACCAACAAAGGATGCAACTTTAATGACAATTTAAAACTATAAAAGTAAAAACAATTTGAATGTTTTCTTAAATTACGCACAATTGAAGTTTTGCTTTTCATGTGTAGTTTTTACAAAATTTCGAGAAATTATCTTGTAAAGCCATAATTTCACAAAATTTAAGTTTCACTTATTATATGTAATCATTACAAAATTTTGGGAAACTGCAATGTAGAAATTTTGTGAATTTATGACTTAAATTTGCGAAATTGAAGTTTCACCAATTACAATCAATTCTGCGAAATTACACAAAATAAAGATTCTTTCGCCTAACTGCATGTAATTTTGCGTAAGCAAATAATCCATTATGTTGGAAACCCTACTTTTTGATTTCTGATTTACATTTAGTTTACATATGCAGGGAACCATAAATATCAAAAAAAAAGGCTGATTTAATTCTGTTAAATTGTCTCTGAAGCCTTGTCCATTTTGAGAAACTTGTATTATAACTCTATCCTGCTTGGGCTATTTTTGTTTAATAAAGATTGGGGGGACTTATTTCCCCTCCCCCCACTCCTATGATTTTGTTTTTGAGATAGGGGAGTGTGATAAAAGTCCATAACTTTTCAAGTAAGTCCCTAACTTTTCTAGGCAAGCTTATAAAAAAGGAATAAGACCTCTAACTTTAATGGTTAGGGTGCAAGGGAGGCATTAAAAAAGTTTAAATAGTATGTTGGAGAAATGTTTAAAAATACCTATTTTTACTTTTGATAAATATTAACATGTTTTGATGTGACACATCCATGTTTCAAGCGTTTTATTAATTAAAATGTTATCAACTGTTTTGATTTTTTTTAAACATAGACCAGCTTTATGACCTTTCTTCAATCTACCCTATGCAACAATAAAAAGGTTAAGAGAGTCCCAATGAATGTGACTCTTAAGTGACTAATTGTTATTTTTTGTGTAGAATGCAGATACATGAAATTGATTTACCTCCTGCTGCATAATCTACACCAGTACATCCAGTATCCTGCATCCTCCTGCTGCATAATCTACACCAGTATTGAATCTAAAACATTAAATGTTATTGATTGAATTCATTTAAGCTTGACTTCCTTAATCTTTAAGTTTTAAATTGAAATATTGATGATTTCTTTTAATGTAAACTGCTAATCTTATGTTCCCCAAAAATATATTTGTTGATTACACATACAACATGAAAAGTTAGGTTAAGGCAAGATTTAGATCACATGTAACTACTTGTTATCAAAATTTAATTGGCTTACCTGTTGGAATTCATTCCACCATAGACTGCTGGATAACCATAGTTTACTGGAAGAAATGGACCTACAGTTAAATAATCTAAATCTATGTTCCTAGAACACTTCGCACCACTTTTACTAGTATTTTTATATCATTTGTTGATTTGTTAAGCAATTAAAGGTTAATAGAAATTTTATATGTTTTACAAGATAATAGAGATAAGGTTTTTGAACGTTAACAGGAGATTGCATTAACCAACCTAAGTAAGAACATAAATTTCCAGTTTAAAAGAAAGAAAACCAAATGTTTAAGTATACTTACAATATTAACAAAACTAAATTTTTCAAAAATCATTTAAAAAATACCATGCATTGCTTGAGGCAAAGGAACCCCATCTGATAATTTCAACAAAACAGCAAAAACCAGAAGCAAACACTCACTGCTAGGTTTTAGCCTAATCATAAAAAAAAATTATGCAGAAAGTTCTTTTTATACTTAAAAACAAATTATTGCACTACAAGTAATTTAATTATAAACCTTTTTTTAACCTTTTTATGTAAAAAATATCCATATTTTGAAAACAATTTTCATTCAAAATATTCCTGTTAAAATAAATTTTGTAATTTAGCTTTATTAAAGGGATTTGTAAACGCAATTTCAAGTTACCCTCCATCAATTAAACACTAGCAAGAAAAACAACTATATCTTCCACATTGATCAGATAAAGGGTTTAAAGGTCTGTTATGCAGCAGGCATGTCCCTCTTTACAGAAAGGATCACTTGTAATTACAGTCCATTCAGTAATTAAAAGTGTTTAAAATCACATGCAACTAAAAACAATGCAATTAAAACATCCCACCCCCCACAATAGTTTATTTTTACTCACATTTTTATATATATTTAATTACTTCAGTAAAAGAAGAGCTGGTTCAAAACAAACTGAGATTAATTTTGAAACGACCTTAGCATAAATTTTATTAATTATAATATTATAATTCATACTTTTTATTTCTAAAATATTGTTTTTATGTTTACAGAATTATATTTTTGAAAGTTTGTGGACAAGATCCAAATCTGACATGAGGATATCAACAAACTCATCCTAAAATATAAAATTATATTAATATTTTCTTCAAAACTTTAGATTTAAAAGAACTGTAAGCAATATTTCAAGTGACCCTTCATACAAAGATGTCAATGCCTGATTTACAACGCTACGATGTCTGACTTACAAGGATACGATAATTATCAAGTATCAATTAGATATCCATATTTATAATACTGAAAAATTATTATTTTCAGTTGTGATTTCTCTACCAAAAAGACTTGCGCATTTCTACTGCAGGAAAAAATATATGAATTTACAGAGTTAAACATTTTTAAACTTAGAAAAATGACCATGTCTTGCACATTATTGATCAGATAAGGGCAAAAATATCAAAATATCAAATGCCAAATTATGGAGTACAAACGAAGTACGTTTCAATTAGGTCTACAAGCTAGAAATGTAAATAAATCAGAGAAAAACAAAGATAATATATATATAGATATGCAGGCAGGTAGAAACCTCCTTCCTAAATTGCTTGTAGCAGACAACTAATTTTTGAACCTCTGAGAAAATGGTTTTCAACCTGGTTTAGTGCGACACCAGGTCAGCTGGTTCAAAACAAACTGAAATTAATCTTGAAACTAGAGACCTTTACATAAATTTTATTAATTTTAATATTATAAATCATTAAATTGGTTTTAAACTATATAAAGCCAGGAGTGTAAATATGGATTCTGTAGAGGGGGGTAAATATTTTAACTATAAACTATAAATACCGGGTATTCAACTGAACATGAGTCATATTTGGACTTTTGATTTAATCTGTTATGCAACGACTGCTATGAGCAAGGTATGCCAAAAATCGAGTTCCAGAAGAAAATAGCATTTGTCGACCCCCAGGTGGCTTGAGTGCCATCGCAGGGAAATCGTTATCATGGGATGGTAAATAACCTTCAGAACACTAATTACTCCACCAGAGGGATGCTGATAACCACTCAGGACACTAATTACTCCACCATAGGGATGCTGATAACCACTCAGGACACTAATTACTCCACCATAGGGATGTTGCACATCACCCTGGGCACTAATCACTCCACTGGAGGGATGCTGATAACCATTCAGGACAATAATTATTCCATCAGAGGGTTGCTGTCAAGTGACAACCACTCAAGAGTATATGTCAGCATCCCTCTGGTGGGGTAATTAGTGCACAGGATTATTTGAAGCATCCTTTCAGTGGAGAAATAAGTGTCCTGAGTGGTTATTAATTTCAACATTTTTTTTCCATAACTGTAAAAACTATTGAAATTGGCAAATTAAGTAGCCTTAGCTTAAACTTTTTGGCAAAAAATAAGATTTTGAACAAAAATTTGAAAATTTTCTCATTTTTGTTGGCAGCACTAAAATTTTGCACAAGAAAATAATTCTAAATGTTCAATCATGCATAAGATTTTATTTTTATTTGACAACCCTGACATATGTTGTATTCGGGACTTATTCAGACAAGGGTGAAGAGTCCCTTGAATATACTGAGGGATCTAGATATGAATCAGTACAACCAGCAGTAGACACAAGTCTCCTGCACATTACTGCTGTGGGTCCTGTGTTATATACAGTCCTCAGAACATTCTAGAGTTACGGTGTTTTCACAGAATCATGAGATTGGTGTTTAGGAACCTAGCCTGCATTGGAAGCTTATAAAAATTTGAATCATTTTTGAAAAACGTAAAAGGTTTTAAAAGGTGTCTTGCAAAAAATATTAGGTTTTATGGAGAAGATGGAGAAGTCAGAATTTATATCTCCTGAAATCTTATTATTATTATTATTATTAAAATTATCTCCAATTATATGTATTGTTTCTATGAAAATGTAGATATTCTTAATNGCCGGCCTCTGTATCTCCACAACCCTTTATTGAAAAAAATTGAAACTTTAGATCTAATCTATGGACACTACAATGAGTTAACCCTGTATTTTTCAGCAAGATCAGAAAAAAAATTTTGTCTCGTCACTAATGGGTTAATGAAGGGTCGTTGTTAAGGATCATTAATGAAGGTTTGTAGTTAACAATTGTTAACAAAACAATGAGTTTTTTAAAAACGATTGTTCTGTTTTTTGATTTTTTGTTGTCATTTTCATAACAAAATGATCGTTTTTAAACAAAAAAAAGGATTAACATTTGCAGGTATAATCCCCTCCCCATTCTGTATACCTGCAGTGAATCTGCTCAGGTTTGTTCCCTTTAAGTGGACTGAATGCCCATTAAAAACAATCATGAGAATAATGCAGATACAGAGTAAGTAAAGGGTCCGCCTGCTGAGCATCCTCCTGCTCCTGGTTTTCAACCTGGTTTAGTGCGACACCAGGTCATTCCCCCCCCCCCCCTTTTTCAGAATCATAGTTTTTCCCCAAGAAAATGACAAATATATACCCCTGTACAGTCAATCAGAAAACTTTCTGATGAATCCTACAAAGTCAAGAAATATAAAATCATTGGTGAAATGTTTGATGCACAAGTCCCTTCATCCATTTTTGGAAAATATATGATAGACTTGGTACAATTTTGATACATCAAGATTTTTGGCATTATTATATTTTTTCAGAGAAGGAATGGCTGATCTTTGAACTTCATGACTTGAGATGAAATGAGAGACAAGAATATTTTCATCAACGTAAGCTAGAACATTACAGAAGCATTTCTTAATTATTCAACTTATGCATTTAATCATTTATTATTCATTATTTATTTATATTCATTTATTCATTCATTAATTTATTCATTCATTCATTTATTCATTCTCTCATTTATTTATTATTATTACTAGTATTATTATTATAAATAATGAAGGGGGAGGAGTTACCACCTTTTTCAGTTATTTTCAGCATCTTTTTCATAATCCAAGGAAGGAATGCAAAAGGAGTTAATTTTGTGAGGTATATAAGTTTAGAAAATTATTAACAAATGAGCTTTTTTAAATTATTATATTCTTTGCTAATCTAAATGTCACACTATACTTATTCTAATCCATTTACTAGGTTGTGTTGGATTGCTACAAAGCAGAAATAAGTGGCTTTGCCAAAAAATGCAGAAAAAAAATACAAAGGTTTGTTGGTGAGATTCTACACATGCAAAAAGCTGCTAACCCTAATCAGTATTTTTGTATTCAGTGAGGACACACATAGAGATGTTGGGAATATGGATATCAAACATCATGTCTAATTTAATTCTACTGTAAAAAGTATTATGAATATGAATTCAAATAAATTTTTTAGTGCTTATAACAAATTATGCTCCTATCAGTCATCATGTCAAATATCTACTTCTCATCACAAATGATCCACGTTAGTAAGACATATTTCAGACCTATAATTTATTAAAATATTGTACCACAAAAGTTTCCATTCAAATCAAATTTTGAATAAATTCAATAGTTTGGTCCAGTTTGAGTTTCGAACACCATCAGGTGACCAAACTTAAATATTCTGTTTTTTGCTCATTAAAAATCTAAATTCTTCTGAATACATTACCTGCTGCAGAGTTCAGATTCTCATAATGGAAATAATTTTAATCTGTGACTACAGTACCAGACTCATACAGTAAATTACTAAATAAAGTTTCCTTGTTATTAAAGAATCCCTAGGAATTCTTCAAACTTATCTGCTAGCATTGCTTCAACATTGTTCCAAATTAAATCTTTACTCTCACATTGCAAATCTCAAAAACAAGGTAGGAATTAATGGGTTTAACAATGAGCTGTCACTGGCTGCAGTCTGGCAGCAAATGAATTTATTCATCCACCCTTTTTTTTATAACTTTCCCTTGGCGACTCTTGCCTAGACTTAAAAGAAGAAAAATTGATGATTATTTAATTAATTGTAATAAGACCTAACTCCAGTTAGAGTGCTTTTCAGACCTGAAGCAAGCATTTCAATATTTATTAGGGTTTCCAATCGGAATTCCATTGCAATGAATTGCACGGAATTGCCTGGAATTGTGCGGAATTGCCTGGAATTGTGTGCAATGGTTTCTTCCACTTGCGCTATTTCATTGCATGCAATTTCGCTATAATTGCAAAAGCGAAGCAATTAAATATTCATGGAAATGCGCCAAAATGCGTACAATTGCGCAAAATTGTGTGCATCGGAATTGCTTACTGTAAACCCATCAAAATTGTGTATAGATTGTATACTGTATCCTAGTTCGTTCAACCCAAGCCTTATCATCAGTTGAGGACTGGGTAAATGAATAACAATAATTTAACCCATTACTTGGCATCTGTACCAACGGGAAAGGAAATTTCCATGGAGAGCTGAGATTCGAACCCTATTTTGACCCTGTATCTAGGGAGGATAAGATAACGGAACTTTCGAGAAAGCAAAATTAAAAGCCATTTTATCCCCCAGAGTATGATCAGTCTTGATGAAGGAGCGAAGGAGAAGGGTTGATAAGATCTTCAGAATCTCCAAGAGGAGAATTATCTTCATCTATGATTCAAGGATTAACTTCGGTTGATCCTGCAGTTTGTATTCAATAATAATGTAAAATAAATGTCTTTGCTAAGTTGGTATGTTAATCGATTCAACCTGGCTTGTTATCCCAACAAGACAAATAACGTTCTGAGAACGTTAGATAACGTTCTTTTTAGGACTCATTAACGTTAATTAACGTCACTATTTAACGTTCCAGGAACGTAAAAACGTTTCCACTTTTACGTTATGTAATGTAAAAAAGGGTACGTCATGTAACGGTAAGTTTAACGTTATCCAACGTTCATGAACCAAACTTTTACATTCAGAAACCCCAAATATGGGCACAGTTTCCGTAGAAGTTATGTTAAGTAACGTTATTTAACGTAACAATGCACGTATAGTTGCGTACATGAACCTAACTTTTACGTCAATGAACCCTTAACATTTAAGCAGCTTTCACAAAAGAAACCCCAAATATGGGCACAGTTTTCACGGAAGTTACATTAAGTAACGTTAATTAAGGTAACACAAAGTATGGTTCCGTGCATGAACCAAACTATACATTAATAAACCCTAAATGTGGAAGCATCTTTCACAAAAGTTAGGTTGAGTAATGTTATTTAACGTAACAATGACAATATGTTTACAAGAAACCAAAATTTGATTTTTATCAATCCAAAATATATGCTTATTTTTCATCGAAGTTACGTTGAATAACATTATTTGACGTACCAAAGAACAAAACCAAACACATAAGTACTTACCTAATGTTCTGATGAGAACACATATGTTCTTACCTATTGTTTTGTAGAGCACTATAGTACTTACCTATTAATCTGTAGGAAACACTTTGTACTAAACTTGTGTTGTAAAAAATACTTTGTACTTGCCTAATTGTTCTATAGAGAACACTATGTTGAGAACACATTGGTACTATTTTCTTAGTTGCATATTTGCTTATCATTCAGAAAATACTGTACAAAAGATATTAATATGATCAGTTATTGAGGAAATGGATAAAAATATACCAACAAATAAATAGTAAATATAAAAAATCACGGTACTTCTATTAAACATATTTAACATCAAATTCAGTGATGGTTAATTATTTCTGTTAAATTCTTGTTCCAGCTTTCATTGATCGTTGATTATACTTGTTTAATTATTCCATGTGACAATTGTTCGAAATTTAACAAACATAATGACGCATAAAATAAAAACTTTGTTTTTTTGTTCTTCTGCTGCAGCTGATGTGAGGTAAACTGTGACTGATGTGTTTCTTGGTATGCGGCTCGCAAGTAACTGGTCTGACTCTGGTGAATGAAGTGAGTGACTGCCCTGACTCAACACTCAACAGTAAGCGGACGAAGTACCTATAAGGCTACCGGGTGTCCCATGAAACATGACAGTTGGTAAATAGTTTAGAATGTCTTTTTTCCATAATTTGTAAAAAGATAATGAAGCAAAAGAAGATTTTTTAACTTGATTCAAATATCTTATAATGCAGCTAAATTAAACTATTCACATGAAATGGTACGCACAAAACATTTTTTGAAATGTTAAGGGGAATTTATATGAATAGCTAAGTTTGGCATTGATATGATTAAGTCCCAAAATTTGCAAAAATTTTGTTACGTGTATCATGCATGGATATCAAATGTAAAACTTTAAGCCTTACAACAAAGTAAGATATTTTGTAAATTAACGTTTATTTTCAAACCCCAATTACGTTAAATACCGTTATCTGATGTTCAAAGAAAACCTTAAGCTGACGTTATATCTTATGTGTTATGTAATGTAAATTTACGCTAATATATTTCATAAATTTAAAGTTCAATATAAACCTAAAACTAACGTTACCAACCTTCATAAAGGTACGTAAGCTTACGTTATATAGATAACATTTACGTTATTTAACGTTCTGTAACGTTACAATTGTTGGTACGTTCCCTAACGTTGAATTACGAAATGGTTTAAGGTTAGTCATGTAAAATGGTTTAGGGGGATATTGAGTTTCTCTTTGTAAAGTTTCCTTTAGTGAGTTCTTTATACGAGAGTTTCTCACCAAGTCTACATTACATATCTAAAAATCAATAATTTTAACTGCTCAACTTACAAATTTATGCAGCAGATACAAGAATGGAATTAAATATCTCTGTTGATTTTAAAATAATTGAGGCCCAAGTGTCACTTCTTTTAACAGTTTTCAAATTTTAAAGTTTCTTGTGCTTAAGCTACTAATTGACAATTTAGTAGGATACTAAACTTTTTGTGGTTAAAAATTGTAAGGTTCGTTTAATCATTAGATATTTTGCTACAGTGAGAACCAGAAAACTACAGAAAGACAACATCACAGTGTATTTGATGTTGCAGTTACATGGGTCTACTTGAGTCTAAACTGTTGTCTTCATATGCCAGAGTTATCTGGTTATCATGCTGCAAATGAATATTATGCAACAAAATATTCAGTTTAAATTCAATTTTTTCAGCATTTGAGACTGAAATTTTAGTGAAGTTCAGCTTATTGTATACCACTCCCAAAGTTTAAATTGAATATTTTTTTGTTGAAAGGCAATAATTAAGTGCATTTCATTCATATTTTATTTAACTACAAAGCATGAGATATTCAAATAAGCAATCACAATTTACCCGCCTAACCAGGGTTGGTTGTTTTGAGTGGTTGGCCCAAAGTTAATTAATAATACTGAATATAATTGATTACACATATCAATATATGTTTTTGGATAGGTAAGGAGTTGATTGGAAGGAAGGAGATTGTCAGGTGATCTGTGGCAGGGTGAGGTCAGAGGGATTTTTGTGTAGAGATAAATTAAAATACAGGGTGTTAATGATGGTAGTTACACAAACAGAAATAATCTAATGAAGTTTCAGTTATTTTAGTTTTTGTATATACAATTTATTCACATGATATACAGCAAGGATTTATTGCATGCCAAACGGTTTAATTTGCACGTAATTATTACGGAATTGCTTGCAAGGGCTTGCAATTGCGAGCAAAGCTATTTTTTTGCAAATAAAATTTTTGCAACATAAATTGGATATTTCCCAGAAAACCAGAACTTCAGCTATCAGATTTGTAAAAATGGCTACTTGGTAAGCAACAACCTTTTAACACGCTGTCAAATTAAAAACTAAAGATCGTGCAAGTTCAAGTAAGTTTCTGACTTTAGAGTAGCTGGAAGAAGGTGGAGGAAATAAGGAAAAGGGGAGAAGGTTAGAAGGCGGAGAGAAGAAGGTAGAGAACGGGTGGAGTTGGGATGTGGTAGAAGAGACTAAGAATGTGTATATTTAGATACATATGTAATAGACTATATAAATAAATTGTTTAAAATATATATATACACATAAATTTGCAACTCTGATCATGATTTTCAAAAACAACCTGTTTTAGCTTACATCAAATAAGGAAAAACTTGAAGTGCATAATATGCTGACCAGATTTGATGTTTAGGAAAATTTAAAAGGTTACCTTAATGAGATGGAGATTCTCAAGGCTAGTGATAAGAAATCCCTCTGCAAACTAGGTAAAATTGTTCAGTTCATTAATTCTTGCTTAACTGATCCATTTTTCTTCTCACATTTCTTATATTTATCTTACTTAAATGGAATTACATCCTCAAGGCGACAGAACAATACCAAAATATACAATACAATTTTTTTTGCAGATTCTTAAAGGAGAGTGCAAGAGCTTTTCAATGATGTATCATTTGTCATTTTTGGTCATCATACATGGGATTTAGAGGGGGCGTGGAATCAAATGGACCCCCCAAGCATATCCTGGTGTGTGAGTTCCCCAGCAGGGATAGGGTTAAGGGTTGAATTCATATTGTAAAAGAATGAGGAAAAAATTTGTATTTATCATTGCTAAGTTAAGATAGTATTTTGAACAATCATCTTTTAGGATGTAAATTGTAAAGGTTAAGGGTATTTCGAAAAATGACACAATAACTACAAGAGCAGGTCATAATTTACAAAACTAAAGCACAAGAACAGATGATTTTTTTTTCATAATTCTTTATCAACTGTGTTCTGTACTGTATATTTGTATTTGGGGGTTACATAGATAATGAAGTTAAATAAAGTAAATAAATAATCTACAAATTACTTGTCACTTAAAAATTTTAAGTTTTAAAAATATGAAAATAAAAATACAAAATTTGTTAAAATCTATATTCAATATTTGATTGGGTCTCCAAAATCATTTTATTGAATAATTCCTTATTTACCAAATAACATGTTGTAAATTACTTAATGAGTTACTTGTAAAGACAACATTTTCTGATAGAAATTAACTTTTAATAGTTTCTCAAAAATCTCACTAATATTGGATTGCTCAACTTGACTTTATTTGTATGAATCAGTTAATTTGCTAAGATAAGTGAAGAATCTATAAAAAATATTAAGTTTAAAAGTTTAAAATTAGTAGTACTATCATGTTTCTTAGGTTTTAATTAAGTAATGGTTAAGATATATAATCAAATAACATATCTTCAATGATGAATCCAGTTTCATCAAAGATCATAATTGATATTCAATCTGGATATTCGTAAATTCAGTGAATCCAACAGTTTAAAATAATGTTGGTATTTATTCTTTTCTTTGTTTTGAACTGGAGCTCGCAAGTTAACTGCAAATTCCAGGATTACTGGAGTGATGATTATTTAGGAGGTAAATTAACAAAACAATTGTTGATTGTTTAAAAAAAATGGTATATAATAGGAAAAAACATCTCAGATTCTTGAAGTTAAACAACAATATGTTAGTTTATTAAATAAAAAGTTGAGTAGAGGCTTTTAAAGGTGTTTTAAACATTTTTTGTGAATTCTTAAAGCTTACCCAGGAGGCTATTATTAGCTTAATGCCTAAAAAACTGAGTTTTAACAAAAAGCTTTAAGACCAAAATTTAAAACTCTAACCCTTTGTCATGAGAATTACTTTAATTAAATAATCAATTAAACAAATATAATTTTATTTTTCCTTTGCAATGTCCTAAACAGAATATGCGAAGCCAAAAATGAATTTTAGGATTTTCAGTCCAATATAACATCTATATTCTACAATCTATGCACGCTGTTTTTCAAATACATACATTTCAAATTTATTGAATTTTGCTAGAGAAAAACTGTATTGAAGAAGACCTGATAGTCAAACTACTAAACAAAGAAGACGATGAAAGGGTAAGTAAAAAATGTAATTTCACTCTAGGTTTAGAGCACCCTTCTTAATATCAATAATTTCAGCGTTTAGATGCTGATATATTTGCAAGTTTGGCGTGCTACAACTTTAAAGGAAAAGAGTTACTCAACGATTAACTTTATTTAAAAACTTAACTTATATAGTAAAAATAATCGAATCTTAAACACATGTTTCTTATATCAGCTGATCGAAAAACTCCCTCCTTGGATTTCTAGAATTCTTCAGGAAGACGATATTCATATCCGCCACAGTACTCCCCCCAGAAGGAACGGCGGAGAAATGGCGGAGCAGATCCTTCTATCTCTAGCAGCTCTGTGTGGATTCCGTCGTAAAGGTTTAGGTGGCGGAACAATTTGAGGATTGAGANAGTGATGATTATTTAGGAGGTAAATTAACAAAACAATTGTTGATTGTTTAAAAAAAATGGTATATAATAGGAAAAAACATCTCAGATTCTTGAAGTTAAACAACAATATGTTAGTTTATTAAATAAAAAGTTGAGTAGAGGCTTTTAAAGGTGTTTTAAACATTTTTTGTGAATTCTTAAAGCTTACCCAGGAGGCTATTATTAGCTTAATGCCTAAAAAACTGAGTTTTAACAAAAAGCTTTAAGACCAAAATTTAAAACTCTAACCCTTTGTCATGAGAATTACTTTAATTAAATAATCAATTAAACAAATATAATTTTATTTTTCCTTTGCAATGTCCTAAACAGAATATGCGAAGCCAAAAATGAATTTTAGGATTTTCAGTCCAATATAACATCTATATTCTACAATCTATGCACGCTGTTTTTCAAATACATACATTTCAAATTTATTGAATTTTGCTAGAGAAAAACTGTATTGAAGAAGACCTGATAGTCAAACTACTAAACAAAGAAGACGATGAAAGGGTAAGTAAAAAATGTAATTTCACTCTAGGTTTAGAGCACCCTTCTTAATATCAATAATTTCAGCGTTTAGATGCTGATATATTTGCAAGTTTGGCGTGCTACAACTTTAAAGGAAAAGAGTTACTCAACGATTAACTTTATTTAAAAACTTAACTTATATAGTAAAAATAATCGAATCTTAAACACATGTTTCATATATCAGCTGATCGAAAAACTCCCTCCTTGGATTTCTAGAATTCTTCAGGAAGACGATATTCATATCCGCCACACAAGACTTTTTTTTAACATTTTGAATTAACAACCACAATTAAGAAAAGTTTCTGTATTTTCTCTTCTATGGCTTAGGAACCCATCCCTATACCCTTCCCCCCCCTAAAAAGGGTTAGAACAAGAAAACAGAAGCAGCCAAGTCAATTTCTAAATTGAACAATATTTATTTTCTACCCTTAATTAAATAGCAAGTTGAATTACTGCATATAACAGCGCTTCCTTAATGTTAGGAATCCACAAATTTGGTAACTTCAGATTATTTATCATAATTGCCAAGAACACAGTATGGTCTAGATAAAATATTTAAATATAAATAACAAAAACTCTTTTAAAAGTGATGAAGTTCTTGTTTAAAGATGAGCATTATTTTGTCATAGGGAGGATGTGTGACAGTGTCTGGAGATTTTAGTGATACTTGGGTAATCTTTTGATAGGTCTTCAGTAATACCTTATGTATTTATCAGGTAATCTTCAGATAGTCCTTCAGTAATACCTTATGTATTTATCAGGTAATCTTCAGATATCCATCAATAATATCATACTAATTCTCAGGTAACCTTTAGAAAGTTCTTCATTACTATCTTAGTGATTTTCAGATCACCTTTAGATAATTCTACAGTATTGCAAGTACTGAAGGGCATCATTTGAGTCTGGTTTTAAAAAATTCAAAGCTTTTAGGCTTTTTAAAGGCTTCACTAGAATCTAAGGCACAAATCAAATTTAAAAATTATTAATTTTATTTAATTTGGCAACAAATTTAAATGTATTAATCATTTTCATGTCCAAACCTGCATATTTATTGATTATTTTCCTTCTTTTTTCACTAGTTTCAATTTTGAATTGGACTTGATCCTGGAAAATACTGGGATCACAGCTGAATCAAATTTGATCCCCTGACCGGGCCGCCAGTTTTCCAGTTGACAACAGTGAATCAAATTTGAAACTAGAGATCGCCAAAAACCGGTTTGAAATTTTGATTCGGACTTTTAAACTTTTTGCTCTGGCCAATGCAGAACCTGTCCCTTCATTTCTTCTTTAACAAGGTGAATAGAAGACCACTACTATTTTGGCTAATAGGACCATACTATATTTTAAGAAGGAATGAACCTTACCATCCTAAAGGTTTCACTGGTTTAAAACAACTTCAACCTGGCTCGTGAGGCACTTGTGTATATTTTTCAGAAACACCCCTCCTCTCCTCCAGTGGAAAGAATTATTTTGGATGATTGGGGGAGGAATTTCTGGCAAGCTATTCCTGGGAATAATTCTAAACATATTCCTGAGTAAATTTCTCCTGAGAAAAATTCCAGAAAGAATTCTTCGGAATTTCTAGGAACTTAGTCTCTTATTCTGATTCCCAAAATATCCAGAAAAAAATTGTGACCTGAGTCCTGAGAATTTCTGAGGAAGTTTGGGAAAAATATTCCAGTAAAATCTCGGGAATTTCTAAGAAGCTAAGAAACTGAGATACAAAAATCTGATCCAAAAAATGTCTGAAATTGGTGACCAATTTTTGAGAATAACCAAAGATTTTCTGGGAATCATTTAACATGAATCTGTTTAGAAATTCTCCTAAGCAAGTCATCAAAGAGGGAAAATTTAGGAAAATTTCTCACTTTTGTTGTAGTAATATCGATCATCGGTAGCCAAAATAAGGAGTCAAATAGATTTGTATGTCTTATTTTGCCACAATATCAGTCAGCAATCTGAAACTCAGAAATAATAAGAAAATATTTCTCTTTAGGTCTTTGATCAATGCAAAACAAAACTAGCCAAAGAACTAAACGATAGATGTTTAATTATAAAAGAGGTAAGTATAGTCATAGATATTAGTCAGGTGTGTTTGATGTTAAAAACACATATCAAGTAGGCTGGGTACTAGGGTTTCCATTCCAGCAGAAACAAACTTTGGCCGCTTTGCATTTTTGCAGTAGCAAGTGCCAAAAAAATGTGGAATTCCATGCAAAAAAAATCCCATAATAAAAGGCAATAAACTAAAGTTTCCAGCAGAAGAAAAAATTTGCTTGCATATGCCACAAACTATTTTATGGAAACTCACCTTTTAGCAGTATCAAGTGCGAAACAATTTGGAATTACTTGCAAAATATTCCCTGGCAAAAATGTAGAAATTAGAGAGGGTTTTTACCAAAGGAATGTGCAAAAATGTGGAATTGAGACAAACTAATTTTCAATTCTGTCAAAAACCCTACTGGTTACCCTACACTTATCCTGTCTGGAATCGTTCATATTTGTGGTTGCAGTCCATTTTCCCATCCTAATGTTCTGTAAACAAGGCTGGAGAACTGCTTTACTGCAAGAGTGAAAAAAAGGCAACCTGTTGCTTTTCTGAACACCAGTGTATCCGAGGGTCTTCTGAGGCGATGGATATTGCAATAGAAGAAACAAAAGGCTTTTTGAAAAATCAGGTTGGTTTTTTTTACCATTGATAATGACAATGTTTTTAAAATTCAATACTTACCAAATTTATAAATAATAATAAATTAATAATATAAAACAAATATTAGAAAGATCATGCAAAAAAAACGCTAAGAGTTATCTTTTTAATTATTATTTAGATGGCTTGGCTTGAAAAAGAAAAAACTAGAGGATATGCTTCATGTCACAGCCTAAATTCAAGTTTGTTTATGTTTTTCAAATTTGATTACATTCAAAAGATTTAAATTTAATCTTTTGTCCAAAGTGACTTTTGGTGTTAAGTAACATTTATCAAAAGGATCTATGAAAATGTTGACTAAAGTAATGTTTCCTATAATTTTATAAAAATGCTGCTTTAGAATGATGATATGGAAGACCAAAATGTATTTAAAATATTACAGTTTTAATAATATTTTAGCGTCGTCTCTTTTTCTAGGTTATGATGCCAGTATTTGTCAATCTGATTGCAGTAATTATGAAACCTCAGATTTTGCCTTGCAGTGCAATAAGAAAAAAGGATTCTTTAAATGTTGTGTTAGGACAGTTTCATAAAACAAAAACAAACTGAGTTTCAGTTGATCCACTTCTGAAATTCACAGACCACAGCTTGTACACATCATACAGCAACCTTTTAGAGCCATTTAATCAGTTTAAGATATGTTCAAACAGATTTTTTTTATCTCCATTAATTATCAAACGATTCAAGGTTACAATTGCATGGAGGGAGGGTCCCAAGAAATGACAAATAAATTACATATTTTGTCTTCTTGTCTTCTTGTGTTTTTAACTTACATGAAGCAGACGGGATCATGCATTCTGTCATGAGTGCAGATATTGCTGTACTTTGCTCATGTGTACTGTAAAGGAAGGAGAAAAAGGTAATGAAGTTTTTTTCATTGTTAATTTAAAACGTTGAAAATTAACAATTTTCAGGTTCTCAGAATTTACTTGTACAATATTATTTGTACTTCCTGGACAATTTTATTTAAAACTCAATTTTAATTATCTTTTTAGGTGTCCATACTTACTTTTCCTCTCTAAACCTGGAAAACCATAATGTATCCAATGATACTTGGGGGGGACAGGCAAAAAACCTTTTCTATCTTACTGCTAGTAGTGGTGGGGATCACAGGTAAAGACAATTAGAGCAGTTTTTTTTCTTAATTCATCTGAACAATGGAAAACAACCTGTCAATTGTTTTTTGAAGTTTAAAAAATTTTGATACATCAGCTGTTTAACACAAATATCCATATTTTCTTTATAATGAATCGCTTTGATTACATTAATCATGTAGGAAAGAGAATAATCATAGAATTACTTTATCAGATTGTTGGATTTCACTGTCATGATCATCGTTTACGCTGTCTTGATCATCAGATTATATTGTCTTGATCATTGGTTTAAGCTGTCTTGATCATCGGATTATATTGTCTTGATCATTGGTTTAAGCTGTCTTAATCCTCGGATTATATTGTCTTGATCATTGGTTTAAGCTGTCTTGATCCTCGGATTATATTGTTTTGATCATTGGTTTACGCTGTCTTGATCCTCGGATTATATTGTTTTGATCATTGGTTTAAGCTGTCTTGATCCTCGGATTATATTGTCTTGATCATTGGTTTAAACTGTCAGTTTGAATTATGTATATTTTAGGTGTTTGAATCCTTACAGTGATAAAGACCCAACTAAGTGGAAAATATATGATCCAGTCTTATTAGCAAATGCAACCACCAAGGAATGATTATTTAAGGAACAAATTTGATTTTAATGATTTTATTTATACCAAAGTACAAAACATTACAATCCATTAAGTACATTGCATAATAGTAATTCTAGAGAAATTTCAAGTTTTAACATTGAACAGTTTTATTTTACAATAACTTAATTATCATCATAGAATGAATTGGACAAGGTTTGCATTACCCTTTAAAACATTTTTATAAAATAGTTGATAGTTAGACATAGTTATACAGGTTTTTTCTATTTATTTACTTGTCTTAGAGCACCCTGACCCTATCTCTGTGACAAATTTACAATATTCCTTGTTTAATTTTTTAGTTTCTTTTATTTCTGTTATGTTTGACATCTCTAGTCACTGCCAAACTATACTGGACAAGAACTTTTCCTACACCCCACATTGTATTTTTTTACTATAGCTGACCTTGCTAATAGTTGTACAGTAAATCCAAGGCTCATTGCTAAATAACACAGGCTTGGTCTGCATAGGAAAACTGGGAGGCTTGTTTCTGCAAAGCAGAGGCTCATAGCTGCAGGGGTTCTCTACCTCCTCAGACGTTTTTTCATCTTCTAATTTTTCTGCCAATAATTAAATTTTAGGTTCCCTTGCATACTTTTGAAATGCTCAATGATAAATTTAACCCTGAGGTGCTCAAGCAATTGACTGGAGTTGATTTTGATAAGAATTGGAAGGCATCATATGGAGTTGATTTTGTGAGTAAAAGCGGAGATTATGGAGAGGTTAGCTAGTTTTGAAAACAATAAGAAACTTAGCTGTTCAAATGTTGCAAGTAAATTTAATCTGAGCCCTAAACTTTAACTAGGTTGCATTAGATTGCTACAAAGCAGAAAAAAGCGCCTTTGCCAAAAAATGCAGAAAAAATAAAGGATTGTTCAAATGTTGTGCAACCAGGTAAAATTGTTTGTCTCTTAATTATCTTCTTGCATGCAGCATATGAAATAAAACACTACTTGTTCAGTACTTCGTTAAGTCCCCATCTTCACTTGCTAAGAGCTGCAAACCCTACAACCAGGTATTTTTTTCATCTTGTGGGATCCACGTAGAGAAGTTGGGAATAGGATTATCAAATCTAATGTCCAATTAAAATGATAAGTCTTAGTGTCAAAGATATTTGTAATTTTACTGTAAAAGATATTGGGAATTTAATTCACAACAAATTTTTAGTGCTTATGACAAATTGTGCCCAGACCAGTCGTCATGTCAAATACATACATCTCATCACATATGTTCCACATTAGTAAGAAATATTTCAGAGTTATGATTTATTTAAATGTTTCATTACTAAATTTTGTTTCAATGAACAGAATGAAAATAAATATAAGCTACTAATTTCATCATAAAAGCTGTATCTGAAAAAAAATTACATTTGAAACTAATTAGTAATCAATTTAGGATCCATTCACTAAGTTAGTCCATTTGGAATTTAGGACGCCATTAGGTAAAAAAACTTGAAATTATTTTATAGATGTCATACTTGTAATCATCTAGACATTGACAATCTAAATTCTTTTAGAAAAGTTTCCTGTAGCAATGTTTTCAGTTCTGATTCCCAGACTGAATGAATTAATGCTATGTGCCTGCTTCTTGATATAGTGATTTACTAAATATTTTTCCTTAGCATTCCTGACAATTCTATTAACCTATCATAACAGCAAAAAGCAATCTTTCATATTGAGAAGGTGCCATGCAACATTATTTTAGATTAAATTTTCTACATAAAGAAATTGCAAACATCCCACATAAAAAAGGGTTTAAAGAGTTATTATTGATTTGCCATAGGCTGTAGTCTGGCAGCACATTCATACATCAACCCTTCCTATAGAACGAGATAAGAAACTTTCTGAAAAAGACTGCTGTTAAAGACAAGAGAAGATTTAAATTTAAAAAAAACTTATTTGACTCCTAATCTCTTTCAAAATTTCTTCCGAGGCTAGCATTACTTAGTTTAAGAACTTGACACTTGACACTGCATGCAAGTGTACTTTATTATATTTGAATAGAGGGAGACTTGTCAGGTGTTCTCATTCCGGATGCAGAGATAAGAGTTGGAATAGCATCTAACAGAACTTATTTGGTAAACATCTACAACATATGAATGCACTGCTCTAATGAGATTCTCAGATCTTAATCTTAACATATTTATATCTGATCAAACATAGTTAACCAGCCCTCCTGAAAAAAAAGGACTACTAAGGCAGAGTTTTTTTTTAATAAATATGATTAGGAACTCAGATCTACAACATTGGCATGTTTGAGAATGGATACTTGCTTGGTAAGCAACTACAAGTCTAAAACTGATGTATGTGGAAGTTCATAAAAGTAAAAATGACAGCTTGTTAATGTAAACTTTTGATTTTTAGTTGTGTATATTATCCGTTTAAACCATAACTAGGATCCAGGAAATATTTTAATCAATTAGACCTACAGATATTACCTAACCACTTGCTAAAGACAGCAAGTTAAATATTGAAGAATTCACTTGTAGTTAATATTACAAAACTTGGACAGCAATTTTAAGCCTCAACCTATGAAACTTACAGCTGATGTTGAAGTGAATGGTTAAACAAAATTATGATTTTAATGTCAATCAACCCATTTTAACATACTTAAAAATGAAAAACTCAAAAGTGTTTAATGAATGGACTAAAGGATTTTGTTAATAACTGATTAATGTTTAGGAAAATTTAAAGATTTTCAATCACAAAATACCGTTTCTTAAAGCTAGTGATAAGAAATCCCTCTGCCAACTAGGTGATAAAACATGTTCAATTCAACAATTCTTTATTTATCATTTTCTTCCTTACCTAAATTGTATTTATCTTTCTTTTATGATTCATTATTTAGAACAAGAGGAAAATAATTTATTAATGGAAATAGATCTACGAAAAAACAGAACAATGTCAAACCAAGAAAAGGTATTAATCATTTAACCTTCCACAAAAACATTTTATTTATTTTCAGGAAATTTTGGCATTTTGTAAAAGTTGACTTGAAAATAATAAAAAATGTTTTTATGTTATTTATCAAAAAACTAGCCTTCAAGTAAACCCACACCTAATGCTATACATAGTTAAATTTTAGCAAAAGATGTGCAAAATTTGTAATTTTCTTGTGACATCCATTACAATAAGACACTGGAAAATAATGTGTTGTCTTACCAATACCCTTTTATGTTGTGGTATGCAACAAGATAAATATAGAATTTGTTCAGCTAGGCAAGTTAGCCAGCTACTGATCAAGCTTGCGCAATTGCGGATGGAAACCTTATATTTAACCATGTCTTAAAGATTGTGGATCTTGTACAAATATTTTATATTTTACATGCGTCTAGGAAGCAGTTGAGACCTACTCAGATTGCTTGAAGCGAAGATATCCCAGCATCAGGTAAAATTTACAGTTTTAATTTCATAGACCATAACCCTTTCCCCCAGAGAGAAAATTTAAAACTCTTGTTTGTATTTGTCCATTCACTACTTCTATACTTGTATAAAACACAAAATTTGCAAGAAAACAAAATTCATAAAAAATGTTGTTTGATCATGGTAGGTTTCACATTTAAGGTCCAAAATACTCCTGCTGCAAGAGAGTTAAGTGACCATTCATGTAATTTGGAGTTTGAAGAACCAGTAGTTTAAAACCAATCATAATCATACATAAATCAAATCAAATTGTATTAGAAGCTACAAAATAGTTTTATAAGGTTTTTTTAGAATTTGTCCGAAAAAAATCTTTGAGAAGAAAAAAGCTAGTGAGGGTGGATTTAAACTTTTCAAATCAGCAATGAAAATATTGTGGAACAAGAATAAGAAAACTAATAGGAACAAAAAGAAAAGAAACAAGAAGAGAAAAAGTGTGAAAAAGAAGATAAAAAGTAAAAAAAGAAGAGAAATAAAAAGAAAAAAGAAAAGAAAGAAGACAAGAAAAAATAAAAATAGAGTCAGTGTTTTTACTAAGCCTAAAAAATGAATAAAAAGGATAGGATTATACTGAATAAATAAATTTGAACTTTAACATGTGGGTTGTAGAATGTACATCAGTGTGGAAGATCTTTGAGAGAAAATTAAATGCAACAATTTATTAGAATTTTATTATGTAAATAAATTTTTAAATAATATATTTTATGCTTTGTTTACCGTCTATGTATGAAGAGGTTGATATTGACTGCTCACTTTAGTCACCCTTTAACCCCTTATTAAGTAACAATTTAACTGGTTGTTAAAATGTTTTGCGTAACTTGAGAACCCAGAAACCAAATTCAATCATATTTTTGCTTGTTTTTGTTGTCACTCAGTGTAGATCTTGATAGGTATTGAGAGAATACGAAAAAATTGGACAAAATTGTGAGACCCCCTCCACTTGTTTACAAAGTTAACATTTTGGTGATTTTCGTTCAAAAAAATATGTCTAAAGTAGTTACTTCATATATAATTTAGATTTAAATGGATAAACTTATTGTTTTAATGTAATTTTGGCAGCTTTTTTTGAACGGTCATTATTGACCACTTCGCACATGTAGGGCACATTGCTGTAGGGCAAATTAGACAGCTTCTCCAATTAGCAGAATAATATAAACTGCAATTTTCTTTATACAGTTTCATTGATAATGCAGGATAAGCAGGCAGGGATAAGAAGGTAGGGATGGGAAGGGATGGGCAGGATGGGATGGGAGGGAGTGATGAAAAGGGAGGGATGGAATGGTAAGGGGAGGATGGG
>NW_019397814.1:14641-39776 GCF_000591075.1 Eurytemora carolleeae | reverse complement strand
AACTGTAAAATATCTAGGATTTTAGTTCAAGGTTAAACTGTAAAATGCCTAGGATTTGAGCTGAAAGTATGAACTGTAAAAAATCTAGGATATGAATTCAAGGTTAAAACTGTAAAATATCTAGGATTTCAACTCAAAGTTATGGATATAACCTTAGCTGAAAACTTTAGAATGGGATATCCTTAATCCTGATCGGATAATTAATCTAGAGATTAAAAATGAGAGGAGAACAAGCAATATTTAATCTCGAGATTAAGAAAAAGAGTGGATTAAGCCTTAATCCCGATATCCACCAATCTAAAGTTTTCAGCTCTTGTAAAATATCTAGAATGGAAATGAATAACCCTGTAAAATATCTTGAATGGAAATGAATAACCCTGTAAAATATCTAGAATGGAAATGAATAACCCTGTAAAATATATAGGATGGAAATGAATAACCCTGTAAAATATCTAGGATGGAAATGAATTACCCTGTAAAATATCTAGGATGGAAATGAATAACTCTATAAAATATCTAGGATGGAAATGAATAACCCTGTAAAATATCTAGGATGGAAATGAATTACCCTGTAAAATATCTAGGATGGAAATGGATATATTGACAGGAAGGAACTGAGGGTTATGATGAGATTCATTGGAGAACCTGTAACAGAAGATGAAATTGAGGTTTGTTACAACAAGAAATGGGCACGTTCAACTTTTTTAATTTGTTCATTTTCGATCAATTTTGTTCGTTTTCTCACTAAATGATCGTTCAATAATATCGTTTATTCAGTAGAAAAAACTGTCGTTTTTTCAAAACTTTGTTAATAAAACGTTAGTTTTTATAAGTTGCTTTCCAAAAAATTGTTTGTTCAGGAAAAAAACGATAGTTTTTTCGAAATCTTTTAAAAAATTCGTTTATTAAAAAAAGATAGTTCTCTTATTTCACTTGAACGATTTTAAATCGTTTTTTTTCCGGTCATTTTTAAAAACAATGATTTTGTTTGTTCTAAAATATTTTGTTCGTTCAAAAATAATGATGCACATCTCTGGTTTAATCATTTTTGACAAGAATCAGAAAATATTGAATAACCTCAGCTAATCAGAGATTACTGAATTTAACATAAGTTAGAGCCAAAGAATACTTAATTAAAATAAAGGAAATTAGGGATCAATTGATCACGAAAAACTCTAAATTGCTGATCCCTAAACTTTTGAACTTGATGGTGCTAACCGTCCAAATTCTAAAATTGGATTTTTTATCTAACAGATATTTCATTTGCAAGGTTCACACAAGTGCATGTGAAAGTACTTAGCTTATAGTGACTGAAATCGATATATCCACAGCAAAAACTTCTAAATGGGACTTTCCGCGCTAAACTGGGAAAACTTGTCCATCTTTGCCACCTATGAGGAATACAAAGTGTTTTCAGTTAGCTTATTGGTATTAGCAGTGGTACAAGTCCCAGTACTAGAAAGTGCCGCAAACTTTTTTATTTATTTAGAATATACTGGAGGAAGCGGACACGGATAAAAATGGATTGATTGATTACACAGAATTCTTTGCTCTCATGGCTCCCAGCAGATCGTAGTTGACTTACTTATGTTTCTAAAATTATGTTATTTTCACAATTTGCTTTTGTCTTTAATTCAAAAATTCCTTCATGTTGTGCCTCGGACCATATTTATTTAATTTATTATTTATTGCTTTCCTTGTTATGAAAACTAACATTAAAAGTTATCTTTTTCACTTTTCAAATACTGACATTAATTTAGTTCATTCTTGTATTTTAGTTTGACTCTTGTAAAATAATAATAAATATACAAAATTACTGGTATGGAGGGGTTTAATGGGACTTTACGCGTAATTTCAAGACACCCTCCATGCAAAGATGGCAACGGTACCCTTGAAACTTGATCTGATAAAAAATGTACAAAACAATGTCATTTTCTTGATTCAAAAAGTGTTTATTTCTGTGAGTGTCATCATTGTTTTTGAGAAGCAAGAAATGCGCCAGTCACTTTGGATCTAATTCATACTTGATTGCAGACAAAGATTTCAAGGTTACCCTTGTATCGGGTATTGTCATATTTGCATAGAGGGTCACTTGCAATTACGCATACAGTCCCTTTAGAACGAATAAATATTTTCTGGAATTATTTGAATCTCAATTATACTTTGAGGCAAACAACAACAAGCTACATTCTTGTTTATGCTTGAGTATATTGCATAATCCCAGCTTTCAACTTGTATTTATCTAGAAAGCATGTTTATATAGACTTTTGCATTGAGCAGGCAAAAAGGAGAGAAGTAAAAATTAGAAATCTAAAACTTTAATCTTCACTTACATTTATATCAATCATATGTTTGCGGTGGTTCATTTCTAATCCAAGCTGTTTGGAAATTAAAAACTAAAAAAATATTATTTTTAGGTTTGCTTAAATATGCCAAGTCAGGTTACTCTGTGACATTTTAATATGCAGATTAAGTTTTCAATTTAAAATGTTTTTAGTAATAAAAAATTTCAAAATAAAACTGAATCAAGCTCTGTGTCAAAGGGTCAAGTTGTACCGAAAATGCTAACACGACAATATGTTTATAAAATCAAGTTCGAAACCATTATTGAAAATTATAACAGTTAAGGATGTGGAGAATACGTTTAAGGACAGGTTTTTATTACTCATGGACAGCTTTAAATAAGTTATTTGTGGATTTTAACAATTTTTGAATAGGTTAACAAAATTTATGATGGATGGGGTTTCTATATTTCATGGATTCAATGATAAAACAAGTTTGTTAACCACAGGTTTATACAATTTATGGAAATATCTATATAATTTATTTACGAGCATAAACAGCTTATGAACATGTACAGTTTCACACAATTTATGGGCACGCTTATACAATTTATGAACTTTATGTTTTAACATTTTTGAACAGGTTTATACAATTATAGACGTTTATTCCTACTTACTTAATAACGTTTTTTATTATTATTGAAGCAAATGTTCACTTTCTGGACGTTTTACAATTTGTTTAAGGAAGTGTACGATTTATGAACGTTTTTACAATTCATGGCGAAGAAAAATTGCAATTTATGAAGGTTATAATTTATGGAAGTTTTTTTTTTACAATTTATGAAAGAAAGTATACAACTTATAAAGAGGTTTACATTCTTACCTAAACTTATGAAAGTTGTCCATACAATATAAACATTCCTGGACATTGCTGGACACCATGTTCACAGGATAAGTATAGATGGATAATATGTCAGTCATATTTCATCATTTCTAACAATATCTTGTTAAATAAGAAACCCAAATTTTGTTACAAACGTAACCACAAGGAAAGTATAGGATAGGACAAGGATAGGTCAAGGTACGAGGATAGGACAAAAACAGGACAAGGAGAGGACAAGGGTAGGACAAAGGGTAGGAAAAGGATTGGACAAGGATAGGACAACGATAGTACAACGATATGACAATGACAGGACAACGATAGGACAACGATAGGACAACAATAGGACAACTACAGAACAACAAGGACAAAGATAGGAAAACGATATGACAACGATAGGACATCAATAGTACAACGATAGGACAATTATAGGACAACGATAGGACAACGATAGGACAACGATAGGACAACGATAGGGCAACGATAGGACAATGATAGGACAACGATAGGACAACGATAGGACAAGGGTAGGACTAGGATAGAAGAAGAATATGACAAGGATAAAACAAGGATAGAACAAGGATAGGACAAGGATAGGACAAGGATAGGACAAATAGAGGACAAGGATAGGACAATGATAGGACAAGGATAGGACAAGGATAGGACAAGGATAGGACAAGGATAGGACAAGGATAGGACAAGGATAGAACTAGGATAGAATAAGGATATGAGAAAGATAGGACAAGGGTAGGACGAGGATAGGACAAGGATAGGGCAAGGATAGGACTAGGAAGGACAAGTGTAGGACTAGGAAGAACAAGTGCAGGACAAGGATAAGACAAGGATAGGAAAAGGATAGGACAAGGATAGGATAAGGATAGGACAAAGATAGGACAAGTATAGCACAAGGAAAGGACAAGGATAGGACTATGATAGAACTAGGACAGAATAAGGATAGAACAAAGATAGGACAAAGATAGGAAAAGGATACAGCAAGGATAGGAAAAGGATAGGACAAGGATAGGACAAAGATAGGACAAGTATAGAACAAGGATAGGACTATGATAGAACTAGGATAGAATAAGGATAGGACAAAGATAGGATAAGGATAGTACAAGGATAGGACAAGGATAGGGCAAGGATAGGACAAGGATAGGACAAGGATAGAATAAGGATAGGACAAAGATAGGACAAGGATAGGGCAAGGATAGGACAAGGATAGGACAAGGATAGGACAAGGATAGGACAAGGATAGGACAAGGAAGGACAAGAAACGGTCAAAACAATACAATTCTAATGAAAGAGAACCCATCAATTAAGTCAATAAATTAAAAATTACGCAAGAGAATATTTCAGGGATAGGACAGCTGATTTCTTTGGCCCGCTTACAGGCCTAGACAAGGATATGTAAATTCTAGAAAGCTCATGCTTAGGATCCTTTTAAAGGGACTTTCTACAAAAGTTCACACCACCAATTTAAAGATATGTATGCCCGATTTACAACGGTACACCCTGGGTACACCTCTTATGTTTCTCTGAATACCAATGATGTAAAAATCGTCTTTTTTCTCCAAAATGTTTTGTTAATTTTGTCAATTTTCGTTTTGTCTTTATTGTATACATACGCAAGTCATTTTTATTTTTTACAAAAAAAAGGATATCTAAGAAATCATTAATCATGCTTGCAAGTTTTGTTAATGCTGGATTGCTTGAATTGATGAGACCAGTTCCTTTAAATTTGAGAAGCCCAGGGATATTAGGGACTGAGGGTAGTGAACTATATCCTAACATACACTGTAAACAGTATACAAGCTGTTTTACAGTTTGACTAGATACTGTTGAGAGGACACAATAAATACCTAGAGACGTTATAGAGATTAATCTTAGGTAATTGTTTTTACAAGCTCATACAATTTTGAATTTTAATATGTAAATACAATAGTTTAGAAACCCAGCGTTGCCCAGGTTACTTAGAATTAATTCCGCCGTTCACCCGCACTAAAATCACTCAACTTAGAATCTCTAAACCAAACTAAGAACACCTCCGGGTTTCTCTTCAGTTCCCCAATTAAAATTTGGCGAATATCGCTCTAGGAGACAGACACAGAACAACTTTATATATATAATACTGATTGCACATGATAATTATACTTATGGCGCAATAAATAAAGAAATTGATTTGTAATGAAGCTTTGTTTAATTTCATCTTCAAGGTAATTAAAATTAACTGAAAGGGACAGACCGGCTATGTAAAGTAGTTAAATTAAGTATGCAGTGTTGTGGACAAATTCTTTATGATTCATTTCAGACATATAAAACGTTTCCATGACATATGTATAATTATTGAGTTTGGGCGCAAAGTTGACGTTCAAAATCATGAATTTGGGTAGGTACGTTTTCAGTATCGCTTTTTTATTATTAAATAACGACGACGAAAAACATAGTAAAAATTCTAAAGTAAACCAATTAGATGTTCTCGAAAGAAATTTGTTGATAAATCGAAGTTAGAATTAATTATTTCCTTTTTCATCATTATATTGAATTTCTTATTTTCTATGAATTTGTTCGCAGATTTCTTCAAATTCTTTAAAAGTCGTCGTTTTAATAAAATTCCAGAAAATCTGCAAAAAATCTTTGTGATTAAAGAGAGATTATATGAAACTAATAATTGAATAAGATTACTTATTTTCAGTTAATTTTTATTTTCTCAACAACTAAACAACTAATAATTAGTTTACTGTAAAATTTTGTTTACATTTTTTGTCGTCGTTATTTGATAAATAATTAGAAACACAATTCTAAAAACGTATCCACCTAAAAGTACGATTTTGAACGTCGACTTTGCGCTCAAACTCAGGATTTACAGATTTTTAAAAAGTTTTATGTGCCTCAAATAAATCCTAAAGAATTTGTCCACAACACTGTGCTCAGTTTAACTACTTTTTATATCCGGTCTATCCCTTTAAATAATGAATGAGATAATTGCATGAAAAAATCTTTTTTCAGATGATTAAACATTGATTTTGCGGCCAGTTGTATCCTTTAAACCTTGATTTATATATTATAGTATATGTAATAATTTTATATCTTTACAGTATATTTATAAATAATTATAGATATATAATACTATAAGATATCGGACAATTCTTTACATTTGTTTCGCGCATTTAAAGCTGAAGTCACCTTTAAACCTTTAAACGAATCGACACTTGAAATTTTGTTGACTCACGTTAAACTAAAGAAAATTTGAAATCTTCATTCAATTATAACTCCTCCCTCTTTATGAGCAATTGTAAGAAGAACGAAAATATTTTGAATTTATTATTTACTTCCAGATAAAGTTTCTTTTTCATATTTGAGTTTAAAACTAGAGGAGCTACGAGGTCATAAAACAGAACTGGTAAAATCCATAGTCCTTCCTTCTGCTTAATTACAAAAGAAATTACCTATTTTCCAGCAACTACTATTAACTATCTTTTCAAGATATGGCGAGTCAACTATTGACAGCTGAACAGATTGGTAGTTTTCAGGACGCATTTAACAGGTATTTTAGGGACAGTTCCTGACTTTTAGCAGGGGATAGAAGGAACCAAATATAGATTGTGAAATGATTGTTATGTTGCTTATTCGGCATCATTCGTAGTTTCTTTTATGTGTATTTTTTTGTATTATACATCCACAACAGATTTCAAAATTCAAAAAAATGTATTTTAAATATTAAGTATTTTAAGTCCATATCGCTATTTTTGACGGGTTTTGAATGAGAGATTAAATTGTAACTGAAAATGTTCCAATACAAACACGATGCGACTCGATTCCCCAGATTTTTATGTCTTTTTTAGGTTCGTTGCAGAAAGGTCTTTTTCTTGACCTGAAAAAAATTATTTCCTTTAACTTAAAAAAAAATTGGAGCCTGAAAAAATGTTTCATTCTTTCAAGACTAAACTTTAATATTTTTTCTTCTAATTTTGACAAATATGATCATTGATCATGTGCCATATGTGTACAGTACACATAGAATTTTCAAGGAATTTTAAAAGTTTTAAATTAAATTGTATTGTATATCTTTTAATTTTTATATTTATATGGAATTATAATAACATATTAAAGGGACTGTAATTGTATTTTAAAGTAAATTCTAATCATAAAAGGGGGATACCCAAAGCACAATACCTTTTTACAATAAATTGAAGATATCATTGAATTTTTGAATTTTTACTACCTCCTTGTTTCTGTATCAAAAAATGTAGAGTCACTTTAGAAATTACGCCTACAGTCCCTTTATATGAAGATGAGCAAACAATTCAAGCTTAAAGGGATTTGATCAAACAATGTTTTTCATTACTTCCATAGGTTTGATACCGCAGGGGCAGGTGTTATTAGCAGCAAACAGCTGGGGAAAGTTCTCAGGTAAAACAAGTATCATTATTGATATTAGTATTATCAATATCATTAATAGAATCATTTTCACTATAATTATCATTATTTTAATCATTTCTATTATTATTATTATTTTTATTAATTTCATTATGGTAAGCGTAATTTAAAGCGACCCTTCGTGCAAAGATCAGCAATGTCCGATTTACAACGGTACCTTTAAATGGTTATTTTGATCAAGTATAAATTATATATCTGTGTTTACATTTATTTGTGGTTTCTCTGCACTAGTGGCTTGCGCATCTCTTGCTCTTAAGAAACAGTGGAAAAATTATCAGTATTAAACACTTTTCGAATTAAATGACTATTTCTTCCACATTTTCGAGCAGATTAAGGTTTTAAGGTTACAGTTGTGGTGCGGGCATTGACATCTTTACTTGGAGATTTCTATGGAGGTTTACTTGGAGGTTTCTATGGAGGTTTACTTGGAGGTTTCTATGGAGGTTTACTTGGAGGTTTACTCGGAGGTTTACTCGGAGGTTTACTTGGAGGTTTACTTGGAGGTTTACTTGGAGGTTTAATAGGAGGTTTACTTAAGACGTTTACTTGAAGATTTACTTGGAGGTTCACTTAGAAGTCTACTTAGAGGTTTACTTGAAATTACGCTCACGCAATCCCTTTAAGGTTTATTGGTCAGAATCCTACTGAAGCTGAACTGCAGGATATGGTGAATGAGGTAAAATCCTCCAAAAATAAAATCTAAAAATACTTGAATGTATACGTTATACAATATGTTTTAATTATAAAAGTTTGATTGAAAATTTAATAAAGATTTCAGAAAGTTTAAATTTTCTAAAGTGGGTTAAACTAAAATGTAGTTTAAACCAAAACCAACTATTAATGATTTATTAAATTTATTCATTTAATGTGAAGGATAAAATTTAGTAAATAATTTATGTTTTGTTTAATAAACTTTTAGATTTGACTTAAAAGGACTGAAAGCGTGAGTTCAGTTGATACTCCAATTGCAGAGTGACCTAGCCAGTCATATTCACTAACAGACTTCTTAATATTTCTAACTTAACATTAACCCTATCACGACTGGGGAAGGGGGGTGTTTTTTTAACCTGCCCTGCACCCTAACCATTACAGTTTGAGGTCTACTCCATTTATTATCTTGGCCTTGAAAAATTGGACTAGGGTCATGTATCACACTCCAAATCCCCCACCACAAAATCTATATTAGACAAAAGTAGCTCAATTAGGAATGGGTTAAGTTATAAATATATATTTTTATCTAAATCATAATGAAACGGGAAGTATATTTGATATGTTTAGGTAGATAAGGATGGAACAGGAAGTATATTTGATATGTTTAGGTAGATAAGGATGGAACATGAAGTATATTTGATATGTTTAGGTAGATAAGGATGGAACAGGAAGTATATTTAATATGTTTAGGTTGACAAGGATGGCACAGGAAGTATATTTAATATGTTTAGGTAGATAAGGATGGAACATGAAGTATATTTGATATGTTTAGGTAGATAAGGATGGAACACGAAATATATTTGATATGTTTTGGTAGATAAGGATGGAACATGAAGTATATTTGATATGTTTAGGTAGATAAGGATGGAACATGAAGTATATTTAATATGTTTAGGTAGATAAGGATGGNGAAGTATAGTTGATATGTTTAGGTTGACAAGGATGGAACAGGAAGTATAGTTGATATGTTTAGGTTGACAAGGATGGAACCGGAAGTATAGATTTTCCAGAATTTCTCTCTATGATGGCTATAAAGGTTGTTGTACTTTCCTAATTTTGCATCATACAATTTCCATATTTTTAAATAGGAAGTATCTAGTCTATTTAAAAAGAAACGTTAGGTTTTTTTTATTTTGCGAACTTTACTTCATAATTAAATTCAAGCAAATCTAATTTTGAAATTATAATTGTGACCCATACTTATTCTCTAGGTCAATGAGCAAAATGCCGAGGAGGAGGTGAGAGAAGCTTTTAAAGTGTTTGATGGGGTAAGTGGAACCTTTTCTGAATCTTAAATGTTTTCTGATCTATAAGGATTTTAGATATTTAATAGGTTCTGCAAGACCTTTAACAAACGAGTTTTTACACTAAACGATTTATTTAACAAAATTTCGAAAAATAGTATTTTTATTATACTGAACGAACAATTTAATTGAACGATTGTTCAGTTAGCATCCTGACAAACTAAGATAAAAATTAATGAAAATTCTGAAAACTAATGTTTTTTCTTTACGACTGAAATTAAAAACTAACGATGTATGAAAGAATTAAAAAAACCCGCCTAACCAGCCCATTTCTTAATGTAATTAATGTTAAGTTTAGTCCAATGAGTACGCAATAGAAGGGAGATACAACTGACGCGGCCCGCTCTACCATATAATTATGCATGCTTTGCAGACGGTACTCATAATCGCATGGTAGGGCGGGCCACGTTAGTTATGTCTCCCTTCTATTCCATAATTCCTTCGTTTAGTCGCTGAAGCTAACCGCCATAATTGCGCGCGCGCTATACACAATTTTCGAAATAAAAAAAAACAATATAACGAATTTGGTTAGATTTCTACAAAGTTGTTTGATTTATATACATATTTGTAGACTTTAAATTGGTTCATCAGATTGCAGTGCAAGATTCTGAAGGGTTGCTAAAAGCAAAACTTTATATTTGTTGCATTTACCAAGGATTCAAATATAAAATGCATTTGTTTCTGGACGAATGCATTCGGTCGAAATAGAAATGCAGATAAAAGTGCAATTTGTCAGTTAGCATTATTTTACCCATTTCCTGTTACAATCAATGTTTCCTGGGTTAAAAGCATAACAGTTTATATTTGTTTGTTTGGGGTCATTAAAAACAAAATTATTTAAAGGGACTGTAAGCGTAAGTTAAATATTGACCCTCCATGCAAATGTCAAAGATGTCAGATTCGACAACAGTACCCTTAAAAGCTTTGACTGATCAAGCATTAATTAGATATCAATGTTTATAATTTTCAAAACAGGGTATTTTCAATTGTGAGTTCTTTATAACTTAAGTGACTTGCATATTTTTACTGCATAAAAGCAAATGGGAATTATCACAACTAAACACCTTTACACCAAGAAAAACGACAATATCTTCCACATTATTGATTAAATTGTTAACTATAGGCTTTCAAGCGCTTCACGCCCATCTCCTATTTTAAATTTAAATTGTGGCTCTATCTTCGTACAACATATAAAACAAACAAATAAATTTTAAGTATTTAATATTTTTTGTTCGTTGATTTTCAATATTTGATGAAAATAAAAACTTTTTGAAGACATTTTTTTGTAATTCTGAGGTTGTCTCGTGAGCTGCCTCAAACATTAATTTTGGGACCGATCGGTTCAGCCATTTTGACGTCTATTGGACACAAACAATCTCCCAGACACCCAAGCATATATCTGTAAAGGATGGGAATGGATTCATTGATCGAAGAGAACTAAGTCTAATGATGAGGTTTATGGGAGAATCATTGACAGAAACAGAGATCAATTTAATCATAGGTAAATTAAGATAATTGAGTAATTGATTTATTGGAGAAAAAAATTTGTTGTATATTGATGTGACAGAAATTGATTAATTTTCTAGTTTTGATACAAATGATGAACAGTAGACTTTTTTTTAAACTGATACATGATAGTAATTATGCTTAAATGTTTAGATGAGACATATATTGATTAATGATTAATATCAATGATGATCTAAGTTTTAGATGAGAAATAAATTAATCATATTCAAATGTTTAGGTGAAACATATATTGATCAATGATCAATATCAATGATGATCTATTGTTTAGATGAGGCAGATATTGATCACGACGGTTTGATCGATTATGCCGAATTCTTTGGAATGATGACTCCTGGTGGAAAAATGCTTTGAAACTCAACTTTACAAATAATTTTGAAAACTATTTTATGTTTCTTAAATCTTAAATAGTCTATTGTCATACAGGGTGAGTCAAAAAAAGTGTGATTTGCGACGCCTGGCGAAAAATTGTACCTTTTTTTTGTGCAACCTCCAGTCTGGTATTTTTTCAATATTTTTTGAAAAATTGTAATTTTTTTTGGTACTTCAATGGCCTAATAAAAAATCCGCGAACCTTTTTTTCTCTCAAAATCAAAAATTTAGAAAACCAAAAATGTGTAAATAAATTGTTTCTATCGAAATCTAAAATTTTAAAAAGATTCAATCACAGAATCTCAGCAAATTTGAAAAATTGTAATTAGAAAATTCGCAATTTTCAGTTCGGGTCTAATTTTTACTGACAAATTGTTTTTTAATGGTTGTTAAGGTTAAGGTTTCAACTGACCAGCGTATATTTAATACTTTAGAAAATGCTTAGAAGAAAGGAACTAGAGAATTTAAGTAACTTTTCCTTAAAAAATAGACCAGAACTAAAAATTGCGAATTTTCTTATTACAATTATGCGAATATTTCGTGATTCTTTGATTCAATCTTTCGATAGAAATAGTTTATATACACATTTTTGCTTTTCTGAACTTTTGATTTGAGAGAAAAATAGGTTCGCGAATTTTCTTTTGGCCCATTGGAGTACCAAAAAAAAATTACAAATTTTCAAAAAATATTGAAAAAAACACCATGACCCAGGCGCCGCAAATCACACTTTTTTTTGAGTCACCCATGTTATGTAGAAAATAGATGGTCAATAAATGATCACAATTATTTTTTCATGAACTGATTACCTGCCTCAAGCTCTAATACTAGACTATCAGGGCGCGGCGCNATTTTTTTTAAATTTTTGGGCGGATTTAAATTTTTTTTGTGAATTTTCAAATTTTTTTTCGTGAATTTTCAAAATTTTTGGAGACATATTTTCAAAATTTTAATTATTCATAAACCTTTCCTAAGGTCAAGTGAGGTCCCACAAATATTTTGGGCCAGATCGGTTCAGCCGTGTTGACTTTATTGGATACAAACAAACAGACAAACATTTAGAAAAGCAATCTTTATATATTCTAAAATGTTATTCAAAATTTATCAATTTTAGATTTTTTTTTAAATAACCTAAATTCTCTTTTCGTTTTTCAATAAAAATTTATTGGTGTAAAATACACAAAAAGTATTAGACAAATCAGAATCAATTTCGAAGAATTTAAAAAGAATTGTCAAGAAAAGGAAAAATTACAGTAATAACTTTTTTGAAACCCATTCTTCTTTCTAATTTGCTATTTCTTCCTTTGACCTGAACATTTGTTTTTAATTACTTTGCTAAACTGCACAAATGAGGATTTTTTTTGCATTTTCTGTATACTTGTTCTTTCCTGAGCTCTGCTTTGTAATTTATTGGAAGAAAGCAGCGACTACGGTTTGTATTGTTCTATGGGAGCAAATACTCTAATGAATTCTAGAGACCAGAACATATAGATATCCATGGATTACATAGATAGGGCAAAAAAATAGTTATCCATGGATTGCATAAATATGACCAGCATATAGGAATCCATGGATTAAATAGATAAAACCAAAAAATAGACATCCATGTATGACTTTAATATGACCAACATAGATATCCATGGATGATATAGAAAACACCAACATTTATCTTTCCATGAATTACATAGATAGGACCAACAATGATCATGGATGATAATTAGTAAGCATTGACTTCTTAAAAACTACAGCTAAAAACTATTGCTACAGTTTTAAAACGAACATATGTCTATGATTACTAAAAAGTTAAAGTGAGTTACTGTGACAATCTAAGAACTGGGCGTCACGTTGCAACACTTCAAATTGGTTTTGTTTTCTACAGCATGCAGAGAAAGAAGGATAAGTAGTGTCGTTGTTTATATATTTCAGATATACCAATATCCTTGTGTACAATCCACACAGAATTATATATATATGAAAATATATATATAATTTATAGATATGATATATTATGCAAGTTCTCGCCCAAAACTTCCATTTGAAATATCTTTATGGAATATATTAAATATTATGTTTAAACTTGAAGTATTCTGATTTTCACATTTTCGACTTCTATCACCTCATATGAGTGTTTGTAAAATACAAGACAAGACAAGACAAGACAAGACAAGACAAGACAAGACAAGACAAGACAAGACAAGACAAGACAAGACAAGACAAGACAAGACAAGACAAGTATGAAAACATGAAATACAGTTTCAAAAGATAATCCTGTTTCTAAAAAGTTCCTGGCTTAAATTTTAAAATTCTAACAAATTTCTGTAGATTTCAAATAGTATTCTTCAGTTTAAATGAAAACTCCGGATTCAAGCACAAATTCGAGATAAAAAAATGAAAAATTTTAGTTTCCAATTGAAAATAAAGATTACAAATGAAATCCTAAGTTCTATCAAAAGTAAAATTTAAAAACAAAATTTAAAACAAAATTCCAGCTACTAAACTTAAAAATTCCAGATTGAATAGAATATTCCAGACTCCAAAAAATATTCCAATTCAAAAAGAATTCCAGATCTAAGCAAAATTTCTGGATTCCTGCAGATTCAGTTTACCGCGTCTAAAATAATTTATGTTGTTCTATAAAATATGAGTTTAGACAATTTTCAATTGTTTGGCTTAGATTCCAAGCCTTCTTTGCATAAACTCTATAAATACAGGAAATCAAAAAAAAATATCCAAATTTTTTTTTCATGCGTTTTAATCATTTACTATATATAGCACTGATATAATCTAAAAAAACGGCTACAAAATTTGTAAATGCCCCTTTAAAGCAATCCAAGAAAATATTGAATAATAAATCTAGTTTCTATTATTTATACCTACACTGCACTTAAATATATCTAAATTTTATTCAAGTGCAGTCTATATTTTATGACAGTATATTACGTTCGTCTAACTTCTAAGGGGATAAAAAATGAATTCATCAACAAAAGACGACCTTCGGATTTTAAGCATGACGAAACATGACAGTTGGTTAATAGTTTCGAATGTTTTTTTTTTCATCATTCCATGTATTGTATTAGATAGACTTTTTGCAGTTCATTTAGTTAAAAAAAAACTTTACTTAAATATATTTTACTTAGAAATAAATTTTACTATAATATGGATGCCATCAAATAGTTATATTATTCTGTTTGGCAACAAAATATTTTACTTAGAAATAATTTTACTATAAATATGATGGATGGACCCTGTATGTAAAAAGTATATTTATTTTGGTTGTAAATAATATTTGAAGGGAGGGAGGGGAAGATGTTTCAGTAGGTATGAAAAGCCTTTTTTTGAGAATAAATTACCATATGTATAAAAACAAATTGGCTAAAATATTAACTAAAATATGTCTTGTCAAGATCAACAACAACTACAAAGGTTTTATCAACGATAAAAATCATAAAAATTACCCTTTAATCTATAGGCAGTTTAGGTTTCCAACGAAAAAGAAAAATCGTTGTGCGAAAATTTCGCATTTTTCTCTGAAAAAAACATTTCGAGAAAATTTTGCCATTTTTCGCATTTCACATTTCGAAAAAAAATAATGTGAAAATTTCGCGAAAAAAATCGGAGTAAAAAAAAATTCTTTAAAAAAGACTAAATACAGCATAAACATCTATTATTTATGAAAAAATAATTCGCGAAATTTTATTTCGTTTTCGCATTTTTTGCTTCATTCATTTGCGCGAAGAAAAGCTAAATTTTGCGAAAAAGTTTACGAAACATAAACGGAAATTTCCGCATTTTACGCGAAATGTTTTGATCGCTGGAAACCCTAGGCAGTATATACACACTGTAAACACGTACAGGGAACCCATAGGGTTTTTGAAAGGGGTTCAAATTATGTATGCAATACATCTTCCGACTTTCCTTTTCCTTGAAAAAATATTCTGTAATTATTAAAACTTAAATTTCTTCATTTTATGCATAAGAACTCAATTTTGTTATAAAAAGATCATTTAATCCTTAGAAAACTATTTCGATATTTGAAGAATTTATTTCGACGTAAAGCGAACTCATCCCTGCACTAGTTCCCTAGGTTTAGTTCACTTTTTCACCAGTAGGTGTCTCAGATAATTAAAGCAGTATACAGTTCACAACTATAAACATATAAATAAATAGATGTTTCAGCATAAAGTAAATTGACTAGTCCCATCTCATCATTTAATTTACAAAAAGCAGAATTTCATATGTTTGACCGACATTATGATAATAAACATACTTCAGCACCAACATTTAAATAATTGAATATTATAATTTCAACTCTCTGGAACCTAACTGGATAATTATTAGAAGAGAATCAGGTTCTGGATTCAAGAAACTCTTGTCCTTTATTCCGGAAAATGCTTCCAAGCAATATCGGAAGCTGGATCCTATAATGCCTTTTTTTCCCGCGAATATCGCGCCACTATTTTCTTTAGCTTGCCCGATTAGTCTTTACAGGGTGAGCTTACCAAGAGCCTACTTGTACCCTTACTTTAGAAAAAAATATGAAAGGAAATGAAAAATTGCCCCGGTATCCTTCATATTTTCATTTGAACTCCGTATGGCCATTAGATAATAGGCGTAATAAGAAATGAAGAAATTTGACGAAACAAATTATAATTTAATAAATATATAATGTTTCATTAAAATATATGTATTCTAGAAATGGAAAGAAAGTCCCTAGACCTGGTCTCCCTCCCCTAGAAAAAATAATGTTCAATTTATATTATTCAAATCATTTGCTACAATTAATTGGTCACAACCCTATGAATTCAAACAGTATTTAATCATATAAAAATTGTAAGTCATATCTCTAATCCAAATTCAGCTGAAATATTACAAAAAGTTGTTTACATCGAGTTTGAGAATTTTTGCGGCATTTTTCGCGAAAGAAAGGGCACTAGATACAGACGCTTTTTTGTAGAACATCGTTTATGGAGCATTTTCATTTTTACACAAATCTAAAATTTAATTGGGAAAATTTGATATTTCATCTATGCCCTAACGTCGCCATATTTTTAAAAAATGTATTTATTTTCAAGGATCGGACACTTAAAAAAAATAATATTGAAAGGACGAGGATTTCGATGTGGTTCGGACGAGAAAATGATGAGAATGTGGTTCGGACTAGAGATTGATGTGGTTGGCCTTCCTCCCCTCCCTCACCCCCTCTCGCAATCCCGCACTACTGATCACCAATCAGGGATTCTTATTGGTTGAACAGAAAATCGATAAATTAAAAGATTAGTTCAAATAATTAAACATAGGTGTCAACAGCTCAACGTAAAAATTTGCTTTGTACTGAACCCAATTTGAAATTCATGTTGTATAAATACAATCAAAAAGTTGGACTTTTATTAGAAATGGCTTAACAACATATAATTTGTCAGAAAGAGTTAATTTATCTTATATCCCTTTTATTATATATTTAAGATGTACTATAAACTAACATAAACATGAAAGTTTTGACGTACTCTGGAAATGCTTCGAGAAATGTTTGGAAGTCGAGGGACTTGTTACTTCTCAATATGCATTTCTTTAGAAATGGTTTAACCTCTCAGATTTAACATGAGTTCTTTAAAGATAATGTAAAAACTTTAAAAGTTCAAGCATTTAAAAATTTAATTCTGTACTCACGTTGAGTTTTTGACACAAGTTAAATTTTCGTATTCCTATATATAAAGATGTGTAAACCTTTGATATTTCAAACTTTTCATTTAATATATATCTAACAGAAATTCAGGGACTAGAATTCATGGTTTAAAATGTCAAACGACATAAGGGATTAGAAAAACAATTGCCATTGTTTAAAAATTAAAGATGTCCATTTGCTATTTGAATTGAATTGACTGCAGATAAACCCATTAACCTCACCATTATCAACCTTTACCCTACGAATGACAAATTAGTGATTACAAGTGTTGAATAAAAACATTGATTTAAAACAACAATTTAGATAAAAAATAGAGTAATTCTTGGTTTATTTTAAAATAAAGTAGATTTAAATATGGTAAACTATACCAGAGACATCTATATGTGAGAAAGATAAACGTGTACACCCTGTCCAGATCGGATACATTCTCTCCTTTTTAACCAACTAAATCAGAGCCGGCGATTTAAAAACTTCGACTTGAGCCGTACTTCCTTAAACCCAACTTTAAGATCCAATTTTCGACCCAACTCTGACGACAGCTTGTGTCACGTGATTGACAGCTGCAAGATCCTCGGCTCTATTAAGGAGTTAGACCCAATGAAATTAAAACTGACCTTTTTCTCCAACAGGTGTCTCTGAGGTTCTCTTCTATTATGATTTTTAAATGATATATTTCGAAAAATAAATCGGTGCAAAAAGATTTCATCCAAAAGAAAATCTTTAATGAGCTGGCCATGATAAATATGGGTTTTAAACATGTATTAAAATATTTTCTGAAGGGTTTCATAAATTCAGCTGGCTAATATATAACATTTTAATCAAACAAGGAATATGCACTGTAATTGCCAAAAAGAGAGTTGTCTCTTTTTAAAGGATAGTTTAGTTATTTAGTTTTTGTAAAAGTAATTTTAAATTTTAAACTTTACTTATTACTAACTAAAAGTAAATGTTTTAAATCATTACCCCTTTGATTGGAAAGCTATGAAAAAGAACAAAAACGTTTTTACTCTCTTGTTGTAACCGGCTAACCTGATGTTGTACACATTTGATATTTAGATAGATAAGTTGAGCTAACATAATTCATAGTTTGACATATCTAAGGTCTACGACATTTTGTTGGGACAATACAAGGAAATACAATAGAAAATCAGAGTTTGTTGCAAAGACTCAATTCCTTTTACCTTCTGTCTAATATACATCTTTTACTAAAATATTAGACCAATTAATTTCGTTCTTAGGGTGTACTTGTTATGAACCTTGTAAAATATGCAGGTAAATATTATATATGAATTGTAAAAACAGAATACGACTTGTTGCTTTCTATGGCTTAGTATTGAAACCAATTCTTCCTGCTTTCTCCAGATATCTTATTGAACTATACAGTTCATTGTATTTTCTCTTCATTTTAGTTTCATAACATCATCAAAAAGACCCAAGTTACGTAAAACTGTTCAACAAATTGAATCCGAATATGTTCAGTCATATGTTAACACCTTTATTCAGCCATATCAAGATTGGTGGGGGGACACCNAAAATAGCGTAAGAGACATTACAGAGAACTACATTTAATGGGTAAAAAATAATTCAAAGATTGGGCTTAATAGATTTTACCCAGGACTTCTTTTGACAGTGATTTTCAACGTAATTTTATCGAGCGTGGCCCAACATTTTAAAATACACATACCCGATTCAAAACTGTACCTTTTAAACTTTTATATGAGTATACATGATGGAGAAATCCTTATTATTGAAATCTATTTATTATTACTCATAATTAGATAGATGGGTTGGAAATCGATCATTTAACTCAGTTAACTTTAATCAGAGTAAAAAGTATTATAGTTTAGAGTTAGACTCATAGAGTAATAAAACGAAGAGGTGAAGCTTAGCTCAGATGTATACAACCAACCTCCCTATTAATTTATTAATAGAGTGGTCGTTTGTATACATAACGATATGTTTACGTATCTAACACTGTACACTTGTATATAGAGTGATCGTTTTTCTAAGGGTTGGTTTTATGTAGATATTTGAATATTAGTATTGATAATTAGATAGACACTTAATATGGATTTAAATAAAGAAAGAAAATTCAAAAAATTGACCAATTCCATAAAATCCCCTTAGAAATACGATCACCCTATAAAGAACTGTACAGTGTTAGATACGTAAACATATCGTGATGTATACAACCGCGACCACTCTATTAATTAATTAATAGGGAGGTTGGTTGTGTACATCTGAGCTAAGCTTCACCTCTTCGTTTTATTACTCTATGATTAGGCTCAACAATTGCCACACATTCTAAATTTTTGCAATCTAATGTCGCAGAACTTAAATATTTTAAAATTAACCCTATCCCTGCTGGGGTACTTGAAAACCAGGATACGCTGGGGGGGGGTCAATTTGACCCCCCCCCTCTAAATCCCATGTTTTATGTTCAAATATGACAAATGATACATCATTAGAAAGCTCTGTGCTCTACTTTTAGAATCTGCAAATAAATTTGCAAATTTGCGAAAATTGAATTTTTTATCGCAAAATCCAGTTTTATAGTAAAAATGTTTGCAAAAAATGACAAATTATACATTTTTGAAAAGCCCTTGACCATGCCATTTCAAATATGCAAAAAATTTTGCAAAATTTTAAATAACCTGATTTTTAATCAAGAAAAACTAAAAATGTGCAAATTTCCTTTGACAGGTTGTTTGCAAAAAATTTGCGATTTTTTTTCGCAAAACTTGTGCAATCCGTTTCCTTATGTCATAGGCTTTCCAAAAATCAAAATTTTATCAAAATCTGACAAGTGAAAGTGGGTCAAAACAAAGATTTAGTTTGTTACAGGCAAAAGCAGTCATTCAGGCAGTGTGCCTGAGGACTCAGGCAGTTAGTATTGAAGCCCGGTTTTAGGCCTAAAGGGAGGGCTTTGGGTATGTAAGAAAAGTCAGAAAATTTCAACAGCCTCAGACCAATACTTTTTGAGTTATGTAAAAAAACTACAAGGGGGGTCAAATTGACCCCCCAGCAGGAATAGGGTTAAGAATATTGTTAATTCTAATCGTCAACGTTTTAAAAACTTTATTTTCAGAATATTAGGTTCTTTCTTATAGTTATGAACACATTTATTCAGGAGTGTCTCATGATCAAAATATGTACATGTTGTTAATGTTGTACTGTATACCGTCCAAGAGTAGATGCTAAGTTCTACCTGATGATAACATTCTGTACATGTTGTACATGTTGTACTTTACCCGCTAGGAGTAACAGGGTAAACCCGTCTGGATCACATTTTACATCAAGCGTAAGTATTTTCTATTGTAAGTAATTGAATCTTTGCCACACACTCATATTTACTAATCACAATATCTTTACAACCTGATGGTGCAAACTTAGATTTGATTTTTCAAACTTAGATTATTTGATCCAACAGAATTCATAGTTTAAAATATCAAAGGCGTATGGCCTTTGACATTGGTTTGCACGGATCATGTAAGGATTAGAAAATCAGAGTTTGTGACAAAGGCCTATGTCCTTTTTTGGTCTTTTGAAATTTATTTCCATATCTTTCACAAAGGGCAAAAAGAATTTGAGTACGTACAAAAATGAAAAGGGAAAACCGCGCATAATTGTGTTATTGTGTTAATGCAAAGCTTTTCTAAAAAAAATGTTCCTAAATTAAACGAAAATGATGGATAAATTAAAAATAGTGCCTTTGTAAATGAATTGTTTAGGGAAAGTATAAAATAACATATTCTTCCAATTAAGGTTTTGAAAAAGTTACTTTTTCTGATCAATGCCTCCAACCAACTTTATTTTTCAGAATGATAAACCAAAGCTTGGTACAAAAGGGAGAAGTTTATTTAGAGGTAAGCTTTTAATAAAAAGTGTAACTAGCTGAAAGCCTGAAGTGCTCGACGTTGCCCAGGTTACTTAAAGCTACTCCAGCCGTTTACCCAAGCTTGTAATTTTAGTAGTACCCAGGGTTGCCCGTAGAATTTTTAAAAAATCATAACTGTTTAACCTATGTTACGGTACCCATGTTTAACCTATGTTACGGTACCCATGTTTAACCTATGTTACGGTACCCATGGGTTACTTCAAAAAATGTCAATTTGGTTCAGCAGTTTGACCAGCTTTGGCAAACATATAAAGGAGCAAAGAGCTACATTATATACTAGCTTAAGAGCCTGTGGAAAAAAAAATGTTGAAAATAAAAATTTAAAATAATAATTTTTTTAGCCTATGTCACCCCCAGGATAGCCATGAATGTCCACAAAAAAAATCATCCCATTCGGTCCAGTCGTTTGACCTGCTTTAGGGAATTTGGAATTTGGAATTTAATAATTTCATTTAATTGGTCGATCAAGTTAAAAGAACTTTATGCTTCATTTCAGTTAACCCTCCATAAAAGGTGAAAAAGCCGATTTACAATAGTAACCTTGAATTAGGGTTTCTAACGTAATAGATTATTCTCTTACGCGTAATTACGTGCAGTTACGCGTAATAATTTTCATATCGTGTAATTTCGCAGGATTACGCGTAATTGGGGAAATATTCATTTCGCGAAATTACGGCGTAATTTCGCGTAATTTCTACAACGTAATTTCGCGAAATTTCGTAATGATTACGCGTAATAAGCGAAACTATAACTACGCATAATTACGGCCTAATTTCGCGTAATTTCTACGAGGTAATTTCGCAAAATTTTGTATTAATTGCTCGTAATTAGCAAAACTTCAATTTCTACAAAGTAATTTTGCGAAATTTTGCAATAATTACGTCTATGAAATTTTGAAGTTTTAACTTTTAATTTAAATAAAACAACTAACTTACAAGGAAAAAAATGTCACGCAAGTTGAATCAGAATTTCAGCCAATACATAATCTATAAAATTTTTAATTTTCAACGACTTGTTAATATTTCAACCTACTTTCTCAAGTTTACCTTCCTTGTTTGAAAAAAAATGTCAATAAAATCGTCAAAATATTTTTGACATGGTTGTAGCGGGCATCCTTACACATACTTTCCCGCAATAATTATTTCTGAGAATTAATATGTACTTAATTTATTACGGAATTGTTTCGTATTACGTAATTTCGCGTAATTACGCCTTAATTACGCGAAACTAGTCTTTCTTCCGTAAACGCAATAAATGCGTAATTACGCGTAAGTGAAAGAAAGTGTTACCCGTAATTACGCGTAACGTAATTACGACTGGAAACCCTACCTTGAATCCTTTATCTGATATAAAATGTGGAATATACCGTCGTTTATCCTGTCTCGAAAAGTGTTCCATTCTAAAAACTTCGCCATTGCTTCTTATGAGCAAGATACCTTTTCAGAGAACCCGCAATTAATAATAAACAATTTAAAGATGCAAAAACATGAACATCTAATTGATACTTGATCAGACAAAGATGTTAAGGGTACCTTGGTATATCGGACATCGCTATCTTAAAAAATGGAAGGTTGCACTTGAAATTACGCTTACAGCCCCTTAAAGACCGACAAAAATATTTTTGAGTAAAAATTTAGAGATTTGTGTTCCATCAAAAATATATAATCCTAAAAATGTATATTTGTGTTTGCGTTTTGCATTTAGATTGTGTATTGCACAAGGAAATAAATATTTTATGAAAATTAGAAATCCTAAATTTTGTGTAAAATTTATTTTGTCCAAATCCTGCGTAATTGTTGCAATAAATGTTCGTTTCTATCTATATTCTACTGTAATAAGCATATAATAGGGAGCAATTCTTTTATATAATATCCTCAATTTATTCTGACTTCCTTATTGCTCAATCCTGCCTCTGGCTATATCCTTCCTTAACCCTTTCCGGGCGGAGATGGGGGGGGGGGTAATTGATCCTACCATTTTTCAACATTACTCAAAATCCGCTTGTGTTGCACCATATGAAGCATTTCGTTTCATAGTTTCTACTTTAATCTTATTTTACTCTTTAATTTCACCTGATCCTATGTCTATTTTTTCCTACTTCAATCTTATCCCAATTTAATCTTATCCTATTTTAATCTTATCCTACTATAATCTTATCCTAATTTAATCTTATCTTACTTTAATCTTATCCTACTATAATCTTAGCCTACTATAATCTTATCCTACTTTATCATATCCTACTTTAAACTTATCCTAATTTAATCTTATCCTAATCTAATCTTATTCTACTTTAATCTTATCCTACTTTAATCTTATCCTACTTTAGTCTTATCCTACTTTAATCTTATTCTACCTTAATCTTATCCTAATTTGATCTTATTCTACTTTAATCTTATCCTACTATAATCTTATCCTACTTTCATCTTATCCTACTTTAATCTTATCCTACTTTAATCTTATCCTACTTTAGTCTTATCCTACTTTAATCTTATTCTACTTTAATCTTATCCTAATTTGATCTTATCCTACTTTAATCTTATCCTACTTTAAACTTATTTCTAATTAAATCTTATCCTACTGCAAACTTATCCTACCTTAATCTTATTCTACTTTAATCTTATCCTACTTTAATATTATCCTACTTTAATCTTATCCTACTTTAGTCTTATCCTAATTTAGTCTTATCCTACTTTAATCTTATTTTACTTTAATCTTATCCTAATTTGATCTTATCCTACTTTAATCTTATCCTACTTTAAACTTATCCTAATTAAATATTATCCTACTGCAATCTTATCCTACTTTAAACTTATTTCTAATTAAATCTTATCCTACTGCAAACTTATCGTACTTTAATCTTATTCTACTTTAATCTTATCCTACTTTAATCTTATTCTACTTTAATCTTATCCTACTTTAATCTTATCCTACTTTAACCTTATCCTACTTTAATCTTATCCTAATTTAATATTATCCTACTTTAATCTTATCCTAATTTAATATTATCCTACTTTAATCTTATCCTAATTTAATATTATCCTACTTTAATCTTATCCTAATTTAATATTATCCTACTTTAATCTGGTCATCATTAACATTAACATGATCGAGCCGCGAAACCTTAAAATAGTAAAACATTTATTTTTTGTTATTTAGGACACATACTTAAACTTGCAGTTTTAATAACCCCTGGACTAATAGATATATAAAAAATATGTTTTTAAACCTTGCCTTGAAAAATTGGGCTATAAAATAAATATTGAACATGTATTGTAACTTCCTAATTTATAAACTAAATTTACATATCTATGGTAAATTGGTATAAGTTAGCAATTATTTAAAACCAAAGCTGGAGAGTCTACAAGGTATTTAAAATGAATTCAATTCCATTCATAGAAACATGGATATATGTATTGTACACTATACTACATATTTAAGTCCTTACATTTCTTGGAATATAGAAATATTTGCAGGTTGTTTGGAAATGGTTTCTTATTTAATTTCTAAATATTTAGCATCTTTAATAGATTGAGGAAAGTTTCCGTAAAATATTTAAAACCCTACTTAGAACTCATGATAATTTGTTCAGAATTAAGAATATTCACTTTGTGAGTTGAAACCAATGCCAATGCAATTCATAACTTCACTGATCTACTTTAATATTCCAATATACGTTATAAACACACAACTATTAATTAGCTAGCTATTTTACTCCAAAATCAACTAAGTTATGAAATTAAATCTGATATTAAACTGAGACTCTCAATAAACATGAGGAAAATGAGAGGTGATTCATCGTCGGCTTAATATTCATTGTGATTTTTTAAAAATTGATTCAAAGTAATATTTAGGTTGTGTGAGAAGAAAAGTAATATTTAGGTTGTGTGAGCAGCTGAGTAATATTTAGATTGTGTGAGAAGCAAAGTAATATTTAGATTGTGTGAGCAGCAAAGTAATATTTAGATTGTGTGAGAAGCAAAGTAATATTTAGGTTGTGTGAGCAGCAAAGTAATATTTAGATTGTGTGAGAAGCAAAGTAATATTTAG
>NW_019397814.1:0-14499 GCF_000591075.1 Eurytemora carolleeae | reverse complement strand
GGGGGGGGGGGAGGGGTACAATTTTAGCCCCTCCCCAGAAAAAAAGACTTGAAAGCTATTATGCTCTACTTTTAGAATCTACCAAAAAATTAGCAATTTTACAAAAATTGAAATTTTTTTGTGCAAAATTCAGTTATATGGTAAAAATATTTGCAAATTTGTTCTTAAAAAAATGATAAAATACACATTAATGATAAGCCCTTCACCATTCCATTTCAAATTTGCAAAATTTAAATAACCATGTGTAATTAGGAAAAACTAAAAATTTTGAAAATTTCTTTTGACGGGTTGTATGCAAGTAATTTGAATTTTTTTTTCAAAACTTGTGTAATCTGTTTCCTTATTTTATAGGCTTTCCAAAAAGCTAAAAGTTATCCAAATCTGACAACTGAAAATGGGTCAAAACAAAGATTTAGTTTGTTACATGAAAAAGTAGTCATTCACGCAGTTAGTATAAAAGCCCGCGGCTTTAGTCCTAAAAGGAGAGCTTTGGGTATTTAGGAAAAGTTAGAAAATTTCACCAGCCTCATAGACCAATACTTTTTTAGTTTTGTAAAAAACTACAAGGGGTCAATTTGACCCCCCCCCCGCAGGAATAAGTAGGGTTGGGCACTTTTTATGGACCTTCTGTTAACAGTTAGTTCCAGCCGTTAAAAAAGTTAAATTTCAAGTAGCCGTTAATTATACAGTTAAGAACGGCACGTCCGTTTGTTAACAGAATTTACTGTTGTTTTTTTTTAATTATTCTTAGTTAACGTTAAAATTTCATTAATGGAAACGGAAAATTTTAAACAACCATTAACAGCGCCAGTCCTTAACGTTTTATGAAATCGTTAACAGTGCAAAGCAGCAAAAAAATGTTAACTGTTAAATAAATCGTTAACGGCGAAGCCGTTAGTGGTTGAGAAATCGTTAACGGTTAAGAAATTTTTAGCATTTAAGAAACCGTTCTAATCTTAGCATTTAAGCTTTTGAAAACAGAAGACAACATCCTAAACCTTAAAAACATGTTAAACATTTTGTTAACGGTTAAAGAAATCGTTCACAGCGCATCCGTTAACGATCCTTTACAATATTAATGTTGTATGACATCTTTAACCGTAAAGAAATAGTTCTATTCTTAGTATTTAAGCTTTTGAACCGTTAATTTTTTTCAAAAATGGCCAATACGTTCTTTATACGTTTTAAAAATTAATGGTTTTTACCATTTGTTAACGGACACTTCTGTTAATTTTCGAAAAACTCTGTTCCGTTAACGGAACTTTGCCCAACCTTAGGGACAAGGTTTACAATTTACTGGTAAAATTATACCATTGTGTAACAACATTAAATACACTTGAGTAGTGATTCCTATTCCACAGATCTGTGGCTCTTACTGTAAATTAAAATCAAAATATTTTTAGAAAACAGCTTTACATCTGAGAATATAAACTGGCAACAACAGACCAATCACAATCAGTCCGCGGTAGACCACTCAGGAAATCAACCTGGATATCAATCCGGAAATCAACTCGTTGATCAATCTGATGATCAACCTGTAAACCTGTCTGGAGATGAATCGAAAGGTCAATCAGGAGATCAATCCAGTGATCAATCAGGAGATCAATTTGTTGATCTATCTAATGATCAATCTATAAACCTGGCTGGAGATGAATCTGAAGGTCAATCCGGAGATCAATCCAGAGACCCATCCAGTGATCAATCTGTTTTTCAAATCAGATTTCAATCAAGAGATCAATATGGGGATCAATATAGAATTAAATCTGCAGATCTTTCTTTAAATCTGCCAGGAATCAGATCCTGGGATGACTCTGGATCTCAAACCTCAAGGATTATGAAGGAGCCAAAGCACAAAGTATATCCTGGAGCTAGAGTTGAACCTAAAGTTCAGGCTAAACTCGGAGCCTGGATCATCAACCCAAACCCTGAATATGCTAAGGTTAAAAATATTTATTTTATTGATAGTTTTCTGCAGAAACGTTTTTTAGCATCACCTTTAAGCGACAGCTAGCGTAATTTAAAGTAACTCTGATTGCAAAGATGTCAATGCCCGACTCACAACGATACCCTTTACAAATTTGTCTGATAAAACATAAATTAGAAATCCATTTTTTTATTTTTCATTTGCAATTATGGTTTTCCTGCAAATGTGACTGGGTCATGTCTTGCCTATTAGAAACAATGAAGAAGTTATCAGAACTAACCACTTTTCGATTCCGCATTTTTGATCAGATTAAAGTTTCAATAGTACCCTTGCATTGCCTTTTTTGCCTGAAAGTTGAATTTTACGCTTACAGTTCCTTTAACTGTTCATATTTTTCTTTTTATTTTAATGATTATCTACAAAAAAAGTAGTTTTTAATTTCTTATTTCAGGGTTCAGTTGTACCTTAAACTTCAAAGCTGGGGATATAGGTAAACTGAATTTTCAGAAGCAAAGTTGATCCGAGGCCGAATTTAAAGAATTTGAGACGCGGCTTGAATTTGAGACGCGGCTCAAATATGGTTGGTGCCACTGAAAATTGTATTCAATGTTTAAGATTAGATCCGGTGCTCGATTGAAACCGGTTTTTGTTGGACTTGAAACGCGGCTCAAATTCGTTAAATTTGGATTCCGATTTAATAATTTATGGCAAGTTTTTAAAGTTTTGAACTATCCTATAGTGTATTTCCACCGACCAAAACCAAACTTGCTCGTAAATATTTCTGATTTAAAAAGGCAGTTAAACTTCCTTGTAGGATTATTTATATCTGTATAAGGAAGTTCAGCGGATTATTTATATCTGTTTAAGGAAGTTCAGCGGATTATTTATATCTGTATAAGGAAGTTTAGTGGATTATTTAGATCTGTATAAGGAAGTTCAGCGGATTATCTAAATCTGTATAAGTTCGGCGGATTATTTATATCTATATAAGGAAGTTCAGCGGATTATTTATATCTGTATAAGAAAGTTCAGCGGATTATCTATATCTGTATAAGGAAGTTTAGCGGATTATCTATATCTGTATAAGGAAGTTCAGCGGATTATCTATATCATTATAAGTTCGGCGGATTATTTATATCTGTATAAGAAAGTTCAGCGGATTATCTATATCTGTATAAGTTCGGCGGATTATTTATATCTGTATAAGGAAGTTCAGCGGATTATCTATATCTGTATAAGTTCGGCGGATTATTTATATCTGTATAAGGAAGTTAAGCGGATTATCTATATCTGTATAAGTTCGGCGGATTATCTATATCTGTATAAGTTCGGCGGATTATTCATATCTGTATAAGGAAGTTCAGCGGATTATTTATATCTGTATAATGAAGTTCAGCGGATTATTTATATCTGTTTAAGGAAGTTCAGCCTTTGTTTACATCATAACATACATGCTATTCTAGATTAAGTACTGTTGTCAACATTCTTATGGAAGAAAGAAAAAGTTGTAAGGTCGAACAATAGTAGCGTTGTTTGAAAGTACGTTTACAATATAATGTGAAATGACTCAGTACCCTTGAACTGAACAATCAACATTTTCCTCCTCGTTTGGAAAGTCATGCCCGGAAGTTAAGCTGCCTTTTCAAATCAGAAATACTTAATATAAGAAGTTTGCTTTTGGCTGGTGGAAATTCAGTTTTCTTGTTCCTAAAAAAAATAGCGCTAACTATTCTTGAAACCTTGAATGCGCCCATCCATTATGTTACCAAAAAACATCAGCATTGTTTTACATAATTTCTCAGTTAAATCTCAAGTGGTCTTTACGGTTTTAACCAAAGGCTGGGGGACTTAAAATATGTAAAAACAGGGGGGGGGGCGTCTCACTCCCCTCCCCCTCTAGAAAAAGGCCTTAGAATATAGTTATAAGGCTATATGCATATTCATAGCCCAAATTTTTAAGGCCAGCTCATTTGAAAATAAATTAGACCGCTAACTTTAAATACTTTGTGTGAGCTAGAGTTGAACAAAATGCCAAAGCTCGGAAAAAATGTAAAAAACTTTTAGACAAATATGAGACAAATATCAAGATTTGACAGAAGCAACCTGTAACATTAAACACAAAAAAGTTATGGGATATTTTAGATTTTTTACACGCCCTGTACGGTCTGTGCCCTACCCTTTGTTAATTACTATTTCTTTAAAAAAATAATATTTCACTGTGATATTGTCAAAAATGAGATTTCTAGGGCAACAACACAGTGGGGGGAAGGCGTGAATTCCCAGCACCCCTTTAGTCTGTTTTTAGAGGAAAATTTTTCAGTTTTGAACCCTACCCTTTGCATTAAAAAACTATTTTCAAAAACTCATTTAAATTACTATTCCTTAACAGTAAAAATATTTCACGGTGATAGGGCTTGAAAAAAATAACTTCAAAAAATATTTATATTTGTAAATTTAGGTTAGGTTAAGCATTACTAACTGCTGCATTATTGCATATTATCGCTTTTTATTTTTGTTAGGCATAGGTTTTTTGAATTGATGAAAATGCACTTTAAGATTCTTTAAACATATTCAATATTTTTCCTACACAATGCTTAAAATACTAATAACAATCTAGATTTAAAATATATCTATAGAGTAAAGCCATATTATAAGTAAATATACATAATTATGTTGTCTATAGCCGGCCGTCCAAATGGGTAGAGGTGACAAAGGCGAAAACATAATTATATTTTTTTTAAATGTCCAAATAGTTTTAAATTCCACGCGTAACGCCGGGCACTACAGCTACTTTTTAAATAAAAAAGAAAATGTGATAACTGAAATTGTTTTTTGAATTTTTTCTTCTCTTCAAGGTTTCAAATTTCTTATTTTATACGTTACACATTTGTAGACAAAATTTAAATTGTTTTGCATCTGTTGATTTTTGTTTAGAATAATAGCGATAGACTATAGAGGGTTTGGAGACTCGTCAGACATAGGTAAATATAGCATTTTCATTACACTCTTTACTAAAACTTACTGCAATACAGCTCACTGCAGTACAATACAGCCCACTGCAGTACAATACAGCTCACTGCAGTACAATACAGCTCACTGCAGTACAATACAGCTCACTGCAGTACAATACAGCTCACTGCAGTACATTACAGCTCACTGCAGTACAAGACAGCCCACTGCAGTACAATACAGCTCACTGCAGTACAATACACCTCACTGCAGTACAATACAGTTCACTGCAGTACAATACAGCTCACTGCAGTACAATACAGCTCACTGAGTACGCACCAATATCTTAGTTTAGGTTGATTACATGAATTTCCAATCTGGGGTTTTTATACTTTCTGAGGGCTGATGTTTGAAATTTTTTTTTTGTACATGTGTATGTTATCCCTTTCAAACGGGTGTTGGTCTTCATTATAATTGCCCCTTCATTACCTAATAAAATTTGTTTTGCCAGCTTACAGTGAGAACTAGAAAACTGTGGAAAAGGATGCCATTTTAGAAAATATGTGTATTGATACTGTTACAAAGCGAACAGTTTTAGTAGTGACTTATTCAGTGATTTGAATCTGTCATAACTTGAGTCTAAAAGTCGTCTTTCTCTTTTAGAGCTTTTCTAGTTTTCATTGTCAATCAGAGATACATCGACTCAAGTTATGATTTTGAATAATTTAATGAACTGAAAATACAGAAAGTGCATTTTACTTGATTAGTAGAATTTCAGCTACTTGAAAACCATTTAAAACGACACCAGTTACATATTATATATTTTTCCCATCCCACGATTTAATTGATATAACTGCTTGTTATAGGCCAAATAACTGAAGAAAGTACTGTACAAGATGGATCGTCTGATTCACGATGGTTCCCTTTAACCCTTTATCTTATCAATACTTTTAAAGATAGCTTTGCTTTTCTAGTTTGGTAAGTTATTTATTCTAGCTGGTTCTTTCATTGTTTCAGAAACAAAAATCCGCAAATTCTGCGCTCTAAAGAGCTGGATATCTTCTGCATTTTTTATAAAAAAATGTTTGTGGTACGATTGTGATTAGAATATGCCACCATTCTAGAGTGACTTTAACAACAGTACGTCAACTGTCTCTTTAAAAATATATTTTTTATGCCAGCTTTAACCTGGGTTACGGAAAATTTGAACGGAGATCAGCTGATTGTGTGGGGACACTCTATGGGGGCCGCCATTGCTATTCTTACAGGTTGATTAATTATATTATCTTAGAACCTTTTTATGCAAAGGAAAGTTTAGTTTTTAGTTATTGCGAGTATTAGATTTTTGTCTTATAAATGGAAGTCTTGAAAACATATACAAAAAACTCACTTTGTACTATATAAATGTTATTCTCTAAGTTTAAAATGTAAGTTTGTTTATATAAATGTTATTCTCTAATTTTAAAATGTAAGTTTGTTTATATAAATGTTATTCTTTAAGTTTAAAATGTAAGTTTGTTTACATAATGTTATCCTTTTTAGTTTATAAATGTAAGTTTGTTTATATAATATCATTCTTTTAGTTTATCATTGTATGTTTGTTGATATAAATGTTATTCTTGAAGTTTAAAATGTAAGTTTGTCTATATAAATGTTTTTCTATAATTTTAAAATGTAAATTTGTTTATTTAATATCATTCTTTTAGTTTATCATTGTATCTTTGTTTAAGTAATATCATTAATTTTAGTTCATAAATGTAAGTTTGTTTATTTAATATTACTCTTTTCAATTTATAAATGTAAGTTTGTTAATAAAATATCATTCTTATTAGTTCATAAATGTACGTTTGTTTCTATAATATCATTCTTTTTAGTTTATACATATATCATTCATTTTAGTTTATAAAAATGTAAGTTTATTTATATAATATTGTTGATCTTAGTTTTTAAATGTAAGTTTGTTTATATAATATTATTCTTTTAGCTTATAAATGCAAGTTTGTTTATAAAATATCATTCATATTAGTTCAAAATGTAAGTTTGTTTCTATAATATTACTCTTTTTAGTTTATAAATATAGGTTTGTTTCTATGGTATCATTTATTTTTAGTTTATAAATGTAGGTTTGTTTATATATATTTTTACTCTTTTTAGTTTATAAATATAGGTTTGTTTATGTAATATAATAGTATTCTTTGTAGTTTATAAATGTAAGTTTGTTAATATAATATTACTATTTTAGTTTATAAATGTAGGTTTGTTAATATAATATTATAATATTAGTTTATAAATATAGGTTTGTTTATATAATATAATATTACACTTTTTAGTTTATAAATGTAAGTTTGTTAATATAATATTACTATTTTAGTTTATAAATAAAGGTTTCTTTATATAATATAATATTACTCTTTTTATCATATAAATGTAAGTTTGTTTATACATATTTTTAGTCTTTGTAGTTTATTAATGTAAGTTTGTTTATATATATTTATTCTTTTTAGTTTATAAATGGACAATGATGCATAAGTCTAAGGAAAGCTCTTCTAAACTTTTCTTCTCCTAAAATATAAATAAATATATTATTATATTCAGTTTGTTGGCCAAGGAAGTTTTTATACTTGTGCTTTAAAATAAACGGAATTGGGTTTTACAGAAACAAGTTTTAAATCATGAATTTCTCAAAAAAAAATTTCTCATCAAGAATAACTAAGCCTAGTTTCGAGTGCTTTCTAAATAGAATAGACATGTGGACAGAGACAATGTTGGAAATAATTAGAATTAAACACTTTTTAAGCTAGAATAACAGTAAAATGTTCCTCATTTTTGATTAGATATAAATAGAGTTTGAAAGGGCGGCCATAATTCTCTAAAAAAGAGAGTCATTTTAAATTGTAAAAATAGTCCCTTCGATTAAATTTAGAAGATATTTAAAGGTGCTGTTGGAACCTGCGGGTCTAGTGATAGAGTCAGCATACAACAATTTTAACGAACAGATACATCATATGGGAAAACAGGTCAGCAACAGCAAGATTTTATTATTTCTATGTCTTTGCAACTCAATCTCGTGGACCTTTGATATTTAAAGATAACAATTCTTGAAAGGTTTACACAATCAGGTTGAAAAAATAGAAAAAAAATAAAATCATGGTAAAAACTCATTTTCAGTGAATTGTTGTCCAAACTGAAAAAAAAATAATGCAAAGATATAGAAAATAATTAATGTATACTCATGGATACCCTTAATCCTGTTTGCTTAATTTAAATATAAAATATTTACACTTTTGATCTTCTTTTTAATCCTTTCTTTTTGATATCGCTGATGGGTTCTGACCAATGAGAGTTCTTTTTGATATCACTGCTGGGTTCTAACCGATGAGAGTTCTTTTTTATATCACTGCTGGGTTCTGACCAATGAGAGTTCTTTTTGATATCACTGCTGGGTACTAACCAATGATAGTTCTTTTTGATATCACTGCTGAGTTCTGACCAATGAAAGTTCTTTTTCATATCACTGCATTGCTGGGTTCTAACCAATGAGAGTTCTATTTTTGGCTGTGTGAAAAATTCCCGGCTTCTATAATTGGTTTTTCAGTTTATGCAAATAAGACTTTGATTGGATGAATTTTATACAATTCCTGTAAATCAAAATCAAAATAATTAATCTGCAGATTAACAAAAAGAGGAGATCAAGCATTGATCTCGATATCCACAATTAAATAAAGTTTTCAGCTATGAATTTATAACTGTTATACTTATTTTTGGAAATTTCTTCTTGCAGTTAATCTTAACATTCCATAGTTTCTGACAGAATGAATGTTAAAAACATGTTTATTTGTACAAATACTAAATTTTAGTAAAAATTAATTAATATAAAGCATATTATTTTTAGAAATATAGAATATTTTTTAGATATATAGACTTATTTTGTAGAAATATTAAATACTTTATAGAAATATAGAATATTTGCAGAAATATAAATTATTTTGTAGAAATATAGAAAATACTAGGCTTTTAGGGCGCTTTGCGCCCATCTTCTATTTCAATTGTGAGCGTTTTCTCATTGTAAACATTGAAAACCAAAGAAGAAAAGAATATTACAGATTTTATGAAACAAATTCGCGGATTTTCAAGGTTTTTAAAAATTTTACAAAAATTAAATCTTTAAAGCACAAATTTTTCAAATTTTGATCATTCATAAACCTTCTATGGGATCACATGGGGCCCCACACAAAATTTGGACCCGACACTGCAAACTCTGGTTCATTTGAAGTACTAGACTGACTATATAATCTGGATTATTCCATACCATTTTAGCCATCTATAGTCTGGATACCATCCTGTTTTAGCCGTCATAGTCTGGATACGGTCCCGTTTTAGCCGTCTATAGTCTGGATACGGTCCCGTTTTAGCCATCTATAGTCTGGATACCGTCCCGTTTTAGCCGTCTATAGTCTGGATACCGTCCTGTTTTAGCCGTCTATAGTCTGGATACCATTCAGTTTAAGCCGTCTATAGTCTGGATACCGTCCTGTTTTAGCCGTCTATAGTCTGGATACCATCCCGTTTTAGCCGTCTATAGTCTGGATACCGTCCCGTTTTAGCCGTCTATAGTCTGGATACTGTTCAGTTTAAGCCGTCTATAGTCTGGATACGGTCCCGTTTTAGCCGTCTATAGTCTAGATACCGTTCTGTTTTAGCCGTCTATAGTCTGGATACCGTTCAGTTTAAGCCGTCTATAGTCTGGATACGGTCCCGTTTTAGCCGTCTATAGTCTAGATACCGTTCTGTTTTAGCCATCTATAGTCTGGATACCGTTCTGTTTTAGCCGTCTATAGTCTAGATACCATACCATTTTAGTCGTATATGGTCTGGATACCATACCATTTTAGTCGTATATAGTCTGGAGACAGTCCGGTTAAAACCGTATATAGTCAATCCAGTAATTTAAATGAACTGGAGTTTGCAGTGATCTAAAGTTTATATTTCATGTTAAAATTCTCTTTAAATAAACTCCCCCACAAAATCCCCCTCCCCAAAATACAAAACCCCCAACACAAGTTTGTACTTTTTATGTGTTTTAGTTTCCTTGTTCTGTGTTACTGTAGTTGAAAGGTTTACACCGCTAGCACTGCTGCTGCTTTATATTAGAATAAATTGGAAATTGGAAGAAACCACGGGGATAAGTCAGAAACAAAACCAAATTGGTGAAAAGCGTTAGATTACATGGTTAGATTACATGGTTAGATTAAAGGGTTAGATTACAGGGTTAGATTACAGGGTTAGATTACAGGGTTAGATTACAGGGTTAGATTACATGGTTAAATTACAGGGTTAGATTACATGGTTGGATTACAGGGTTAGATTACAGGGTTAGATTACATGGTTAGATTACAGGGTTAGATTACAGGGTTAGATTACACGGTTAGATTACAGGATTAGATTACATGGTTAGATTACACGGTTAGATTACAGGATTAAATTACATGGTTAGATTACAGGGTTAGATTACCGGGTTAGAGTACAGGATTAGATCACATGGTTAGATTACAGGGTTAGATTACAGGGTTAGAGTACAGGGTTAGATTACATGGTTAGATTATAGGGTTAGATTACATGGTTAGATTACATGGTTAGATTACAGGGTTAGATTACAGGGTTAGAGTACAGGGTTAGATTACATGGTTAGATTATAGGGTTAGATTACAGGGTTAGATTATAGGGTTAGATTACAGGGTTAGATTACAGGGTTTGAACCAAGGTTAGAGGAAAGGGCTGATTATCAAAATTTAGTTTTATATTTAAGATAATATTGTCAAACAAAAATTTCACAAGCTCAGTACTCCTACTCTTAGTAAATAACATTAGGTCATAATATGGCACAGTAAAATATGTAAAAAGTACAGAGGGTAAATAGTAAACATTACATAGGTCAAACAGTACACAAGGTAAACAGTACACTGGGTAAATAGTACACGCAAGGTAAACAGTTTACAGGGTAAACAGTTCACAGGGTAAACAGTATACAGGGTAAACAGTACACAGGGTGAACAGTACACAATGTAAACAGTACACAGGGTAAACAGTTCACAGGGTAAACAGTATACAGGGTAAACAGTATACAGGGTAAACAGTACACAGGGTAAACAGTATACAGGGTAAACAGTACACAGGATAAACAGTATACAGGGTAAACAGTACACAGGGTAAACAGTACACAATGTAAACAGTTCACAGGGTAAACAGTATACAGGGTAAACAGTACACAGGGTAAACAGTATTCACAGGGTAAACAGTATACAGGGTAAACAGTACACAGGGTAAACAGTATACAGGGTAAACAGTACTCAGGGTAAACAGTACACAAGGTAAACAGTACACTGGGAAAATAGTACACGCAAGGTAAACAGTTTACAGGATAAACAGTTCACAGGATAAACAGTATAGAGGGTAAACAGTACACAGGGTAAACAGTACACAATGTAAACATTACACAGTGTAAACAGTACACAGGGTAAACAGTAAACAGGGTAAACAGTACACAGGGTAAACAGTACACAATCTAAACAGTACACAGTGTAAACAGTTGTTGACTTTAAAAGTCAATATGATAAAATAAAACAGTGCACAACATAAATAGTATATAGGTTAAACAGTACACAGTGTAAACAGTACACAGTGTAAACAGTACCTTTAATTATATATATTTTTAGATGCTTGGATATTGGGCATCCGTGTTCCTATCCTTCAGCTTCATGCTGAAGATGATGAGACTATTCATGTTGATCTTGCAAGGAATATTGAGATTTGTTGAAACCGTCATTTTGAATTTTCGGTCATTTCGAAAGTAATCAGTCGGCTGGACCACCATTTTGTTGGCCATTTTGAAATTCATGAGTGCACTAAACCGCCATTTTGAATTTCAGCCATATTAAAATAGTTCATACAGGAAATTAAATCTTTAATGTTAACGTTTTAAACGAATTTGGTGCTATTGAGTGAACATGGTAAAGTTTTGTTTAGAGCTGACGTTTTATTGATTGTCTTTTTACAAATGAATCCGTTTTAAATTTTATAGAATCATGATTTTCCCTTTTAAAATGACAAGTAGCACAATGTTAAATTTAGATTTAAAAATCTCTATTTATACCGACAGGAAGCTAAAAGAAACTGCTCAGGTATTGCATGTAAATTCGTTGTAAGTAAATCTTATTAAACAATTTTTTTTTGCCTTTGCAGGTTCACGGTTAACTAAAGGTCCTGTTTTAAAGTGCAGTATGCATTTGAACCCTGTTACTTCTATTAAATGTAGTTTTTAGAATTTGCTGTTTCATATTTGTATATATGCTTTGCATTTATATATTTAAGTATAAGGTTCTTTAGTTCTTTTTGTCAGATTTAGAATGAGAGATCAAAATATGACTGAAAATGTTCCGATACAATCCAGTTAGTATTAAGTGAGCTGTGAACAATAATTCCATACTGTGGCGAAAGATGATCCCATTAAATCTCCTCCAGCTTGTGAACGATCACAAGGCTATGAATAGGCGTTTACTTACATATTTTGCACTCAACGAATACCAGAGGTTTGAGGCCATTTTCAATTTACCCCTCTCCGGAGACATGAAACCGTCAAAGCTCATGTCAAGCATGTTAGCACTCTTGCTCCCTGCCTATCTTATTCTCCGATCGCTTCTCTGCCCTAGCATGAAACCACCGGAACCTGCCTCTGCTGTGAAATTTTCCATTCCACCAAAGAAGAAGTCGGTGAGGTTCCTGACTCAACTTGAAACGATTATTAGATGGAACCCCTACAGACAGATCAGAGAAAGAAGCCCCTGCTCTGACTTGACTTCTGGAGGGAATGATGTGAAGGAAGACAATCCCTGGGTTTTCTGGAGAACAGAACGCGGTGGATAGCTCTCAAGGAATTTAGCTGAACCAAAACTATTCCATATTCTCGGAATAATATATAGATTTTTTAAGTTAGTCAATAAATTATAGACATTGAAATTTGTCTTTATTAGGCGCAGCTAAAGCAGATTAATCAACAATAACAGATATAAAACTATATGTCGTCTTTTCAAGATTTTGGGGTTTTCTTTCACAATAAACCTGAAGCAGTTACGCGCATGCGAATAGAACATGCTCTACCTGTGTCTTTTAATTCTAAGCATGCATGCGCATAAATTCTTTGGACTTATTCTTTAGTGTTATTGTGAACGAAAAACCCCTAAATCTTGAAAAGATTACATCTTGTGTTCTATCTGTTATAGTTAATTAATATATTAAGCAGACATTATTAACGTTTCGTTTTTATTTCTAAATTTTTTGAAATAGTTTAACCCTATCCCTGCGCGCTGGGGTACTTGAAAACCAGGATACGCTGGGAGGGGTCAATTTGACCCCCCCCCCTCTAAATCCCATGTTTTATGTCCAAATATGACAAATGATACATCATTAGAAAGTTCTTGTGCTTTACTTTTAGAATCTGCAAAAAAATTTGCAAATTTGCAAAAATTGAATTTTTTATCGCAAAATCCAGTTTTATAGTAAAAATGTTTGCAAAAAAAATTGAAAAGTCAGAAAATTTCAACAGCCTCAGACCAATTCTTTTTGAGTTATGTAAAAAAAACTACAGGGGGGGTCAAATTGACCCCCCCCCCAGCAGGAATAGGGTTAAAAACTGTTATTTTTCAGGCTGGAAACCTAAATATCTCGTATCACGAATTTAAAGGCAGTCTAGGATACGGGCACACTTTGATATGCAAGGTAAAAAAAAAATTTAATCAAAAAAAATTGGCTTTTCTTCATGTAAAAGGTTTTTCTTAATTCATGCATATTCTCTGTTTTTACCAATTTAAAAATTCATATCTTATTTTTCAGTTTTTAGTTTTTTGTTATTCCTAAATGAAAATAAAATGTTTGATCCGTTTGACAAGTTTTGATTACTTAAGATATAACACCTTGTTTCTGAAACATATTTTTTATTGTTTCTACTAATAAAATGTACGTTTTTGTGTATTTTCTAATAGTCAAAAGAGACCGTATAAGGTAATCTCAAGTGATCCTTCATTTAAAGAGTTGCATGTCCGATTCACTATAATACTTTTAAAATCTTTATCTTATAATGAGTAAATATTGTCGTTTTTATTTTCTTAACAGGTATTTTATTCTCAAACTGTCCTCCTTCTACTCTGTAGCTTAAATCAGCAGGAAATTTTAGAGAGAAACCACAAAATAAATTCTTGGATATCAGGGATAAGGATATCATATTCCTTCTTTACCAGGCTGGGGGGGGGACGTTTGACGCAACCCCCCACTAGTTCTTTTGCCCTAACACTTTAATTTTTAATATTATCACCGTGACATTTTTATACTTTTAATAATGAATAGAAATGTTTCAACATTTGTTTACCCTTTTTTTGCATTTTTGGGTCCCCAGCACCCAAACTGTTAAAGTTATTGGTCCATTTAATTTTCCATCAGCTGAACAATTGGGCTATGAACATGCTTTTTAGCCCAATACTTATTCTCCAAGATCTTTTTCTAGGGAAGGGGGGGGGGGGTCGTGGGACACCCCCCAGGCTGTACATAGATTCAGACCCCCAGCCTTTATAGGGTTA
>NW_019397813.1:0-73919 GCF_000591075.1 Eurytemora carolleeae | reverse complement strand
TAATATATAGACAGTAGACAATATACAGGATACACGATACAATAGACCAGTTAATATATAGACAGTAGACATTATACAGGATACACGATACAATGGACCAGTTAATATATAGACAGTAGACAATATACAGGATACACGATACAATGGACCAGTTAATATATAGACAGTAGACAATATACAGGATACACGATACAATAGACCAGTTAATATATAGACAGTAGACAATATACAGGATACACGATACAATAGACCAGTTAATATATAGACACTAGACTGGATCAAGGATACACGATAAATAGACCAATTAATATATAGACATGATGCAGGATACAGGATACATAATAATTAATACAGAATGCAGGAAACAGGATACAGGACGACTTGAAGTACCAAATCTTCAAATATGCTCTTTTATAAATATTTTAATTTCAATTAGAATTTAGAGGTTAATTGGTTTTTTTTTTTAACTTTTACTGTTTGGAGCGTTGAGGGGAGGGTAGAATGTTTGACTGTTTACTAACATATACAGGGGTCGGAACATATACAGGGGTCGGAACATATACAGGGGTCGGAACATATACAGGGGTTGGAACATATACAGGGGTCGGAACAACCCATTAAAATTTAGAGTTAGGAATATGATCTTGAAATCTAACAAAAACTATCATATATATATGTCTTGGTCTACCTCCTAATATTAACAACCAGTGGCGACTAAAGGGGGGGGGAAGGGGGGAGTTGTCTCCCCTTGGAAACTTGTAGGTACGTCCTCCTCCTTGGAAACGGTATGGTGAAGACGAAATGAGCTTAGAACTTGATCTAGGCCGGCTTGAGAATCACAGTATACAATCGCTGCTAAAGTTTAAAAAAAACCCTACATTGCTGAAAAATAATTTTTTCTTAATTTTTTTAATAGAAATTGTCCAGGAGCTTGAAATCCATTGGAATTTGGAACTTTTTGAAAAATTTGAAAAACCGATTGAGAAATGGTGGGAAAACATTCAAAAATGACCCTTTTTCGAAAAATGCTAAATTTAGACTGGTTTGTTTTTGCTTGTTTTTCAAAAGCTACGTGCAACATTTTTTGAATTTAGCTCGGCATTTGTTGACACCCTATCTATATAATAAAACAAGACATTCATATATTTGGGCCGGGGGGTATTTTAGGCTAAAATAAATTTTTGAAAATCTTTATTGAATTTTTTTTCTTTTTTTCCACGGGCAACGCCGGGCCCTTCAAGTAGTAATAAAAAATAAATAAACATAAAACAACAGTATTTGTTCGATCAGTACTGCATGTGTGTGCACATGTATTTTAAAAATAGTTTACCTTAATACATTAACTGTAAACTAATTTGCGACTAATGTAAACACAAGACGGCCATGTCGAAGCCTGACATGGAAACGATTTTTCACATAAAAAATCAATGAAATATTTTGGTCATTATATTATGTAAATTATTAAAATTTAATGCTTTTAACCTCCTCGGCTACTAAACGAACACCGATGCTTCTATTCTTGTTTACAAATTCCGCCCAGAGAGAACTGGTTTCAGAATATACGCAACTACAATTAACTTTCCTTGCATTAAACCTTGGAAAAATATAAACTTTGTTTATTTTTGTTTCCAGAGACAATTCAACAGCTGACAAAATGGCGCCGATGGTTAAAAAAGGAAAAGCAGCGGTAGCACACAATGAGGATGATGGAGTAATGCGAACTCTTATTCGGTAAAAAAAAACTTTCATTAATTTCATAAAAAATCTTTATGATTTGAAAATCATATATTTTGGACAATGATATATTTGTATCATATAATAAATATATAAAATTTTGACCCCTATTTTGAACAAAAATAGTCCAACCGGGATAAGATTCAGATAATTTTATTTAGAAAAAAGAGGAAAGCATTCGATATCCTGGCTGAAATTTTCTCCTTTTTGTTTTCCAATGTTGGCCTGCTTTTCCTTTGCATTTGCTATGCATACTTTGGAGCTCTTTTGTGGATTTCTCTAGAACTTCCAGGTGTGTAATCTAAGAGTTAGATTGTTTAGATTTTTAGATTGTTAGAGTGAAGGTATAGGGTCGCCATGCATGTTCATAGCCTAATTTTTCAATGCCATATCATTGGAAAAAATTAGAACTTTAATAGTTTGGGTGCTAGGAAGGTTAAAAAAAGGCCCCAAATTTTTTGTTTTTGACAAATATTAAAATGTGTCACATGTTTCTACATCCATTTTTCAAGGGCTTTTCAAAAATGTAGTTCTTAGATCTGTAGCTTTTATTTTTTTTAACACGGACCGAACTTTTTACCGCTCTGTACTCTAAGCAAATTAAAAACAAAAGTTTTTTACCAAAAAACCTTTTAATATTCATTAAAAGTCAACAAATATGATAGTGTCAAAAATTTTACTGAGTGCAAGGGTGAAAATAAAACCGCCCCCCTCCCTCCCTCCAGCCTATTTGGGATTAAAAGTGCTGTTGTGAATCGAGCATCTAACTCTTTAATTGGATGAAATTAAATCTTTCATTCCCTTTTAGTCTAGTCTAGGGTTTCCAACGTAATCAATTATTAACTTACGCGAAATTACGTGCAGTTACGCGAAATAATTTTCATTTCGTGTAATTTCGCGTTTATATTTAACAGAATTTTGTTATTTTATATTGCAATTATTTCAACAGAAATGTTTCAGGAGAGGAACTGGCATATATTGAGAAGCAAAATGTTGCAAGGGTAGGGATTAATCAAATTATAAATTAAAAAGTTTAGACCTGGGGTTTTCTAACTATTTCTTTAGGATTTGAACGATACAGCCAACTTTTTAGCTGATGTTTTCTGGGGTCTGATGTGGCATAAAAACCCAGAAAGACGGTTTACAAAAGAGAAGTTTCTAGAGCGGGTAAGTTTATAAATATTACAAGCTTTATTTTTTTCTTTGTTCTGTCAGATGACCTTCTTACTCTTACTTACGTATTAACATTGTCAGTTCTCGGAGGAACGATAGTATGGCCCCTAGATGTCTCATGTAAGTTTCTTATATGATTGATAGATAATTAGAGTTGGAGACATCTATCAGTGAAACAATCGTCCCCCAAAGTCTGCCCAAAGTAAATCAAAATAGACTGTTAACGTAAAACAAAAGGGGGCATAGGCTGAAGCCTAGACATTTTACGAGTTGATTGCGACCAATATTAGTTCTATCTGATGTCCTTGTCTAAAGAAATTTATATAAAACTGTGTCAAAGTTATACAAAAACTCATATGGCCGACAGAGCCCCGTGACCAGATACTGCACTGCCACTGGTCACGTGATACAGTCATGACAATTATATTATCAATTATAATTATTAAAAATGAATAAGTATTATATTCATATTAGAATAGGAGCGTTCCTAAAAGTTTTAGGCTCCTCTGGTTATTTTGATGTTCAGATTGATTGCGCATTTTCTGAATATGGTCTGTTTAAAGTTTGACTTGTATACCAAATCTCATATATATGAGTTTTGTTATAACTTAGAAACAGTTTTATATCAATAGATACATAGATAGATAGATATATAGGTAGAAAGTTTCTTTAAAACGGATGCATTAGTTTGATAAAGAACGGGCTCTGATAAAATCCAAAAATGTTAACCTGTTATAAAGGGTGTCCCACACAACATGACAGTTGCTGAATATCTTAAAATGTCTTCTTCCATAATTTGTTAAGTTGTTTAATACCAAAGAGAATAATACTAAACATTATATTTTCTTCCGAACTAAACTGCAAAAAATTTTCAAATCTAATCCAGGAAGACAACATTCTAAACTATTCATCAACTGTCATGTTTCGTGGGACACCCCTGTACGTACGACGGAGTTAAAATTATAAAACTTAACTTTACAACATTAAAACTTTTTTGATCATGATTATTTTGTTATGACTATTTTACTGCCAAAAAAATAACGTTTTTTTTTAAAAAGAATAATAATTTGTCTAGGCAGAATCAGATGTGAATCTTTACATCGAAAAGATTTTAGAGGCTTTAGACAAAAACAATTATGATGGGCAGGTTAGCATCTCAAGAAGTAAACAGTAAAATTTATGCAACGTTTGTGCTGCAACTTTGTGATTTCGTAGCTCCTTTAGTTTTAATTTTTTGCATAAATATAAGAAAGACAAATTTATCCTATTGTTACATATTAGGAATTCACAGCACTTTCGTTAATCTCAATAGCTCTTTAAGATAATAATAAAAGACCTTAATCTTACGTGACATCCCAGCAAACAGAAAGTCGAGTTAAAGGGAGTGACCGGCTATAATGTAAGGTACAGTGAAACCCTTAATAATGAATACTTCGGAAGAATTTATCAAATGTCGTCTAGACAATTTTTCAATGAGTTTTATACTATATTACGTAAATTTCAGTATTTGCGAAAATAAATAAATAGCCATGAATATGCGGGAACAGTTTTAAAGAGTTCCGTATAATCATTTAATTAAAAAACTAAATATCTGCAACATTCCATTATCAGAAAGTTAAGAATACGACATTTGATGAATTCTTTCGATGTATTCATTATAAAGGGTTTCACTGTAGTTGAACTGAGTATGCAGTGTTGTGGAAAACTTCTTTCGGATTCATTTGAGACATATCAAACTTTTTAAAGATCTGTAATTCCTGAGTTTGAGCGCAAACTCCTACTTTGGGGGTGTATACGTTTTCAGCAATAAAATGCAAAATTTTTGCAAAAAAAGTATTCTAACCACAACAATTAATTGAGCGAAAAACTTGTGAAATTAATAAATTCCTTTACTTCAATATATGTTTGATGCAAAGAATTTGATATCTTTCTGAGTTTCTGTTCGTCCATGTAAGTTCACCCAAACACAGCTAGCCATGAGCCAGCCAAATCTTTGAAATAGAAATAGTATTTTTACGAAAAAACTTTTGGGGGGTTTTTTTTGCATATTTTTTACTTTTTTTAGCGAAATTTTCGAATAATTATTTTTATCGCATTTTTTCACGAAAATTTTGCATTTTTTTCGCGAAACAGCTTGAAGCTAAATTTCACAGAAAAAAAAACACAAACAGTTTCGCATTTTTTGCGAGCGAATGAAATGCCTAAAAGCGCAATTTTCGCTTATCAATTTTAATTCATCTAAAGGGAAACCCTAGACTGTCCATTGGTTAGAACATGGTCTCAGTAATTATGGAAATGCAAATATACCCAATGTGCTATTTTGCATGAATGTGGTGGCATCATGGTATGAACTATTCAGACGCCAGGACGTGTCAACCCTGCATCAATATTTACCTGAGATATTACTGTCCTATGTGAAGGTTGAGGGTTGGGAATATGACTGGACTATTCCAAAAACTCTGGTTTTCACGATCTCTGTAATGACAACTATTGGATATGGAAATATCACCCCTAAGGTATCTATTAATACTATTTATGTAAAAACACCAGTGGTGGGAACTTTTATATCGTTAATCCCTTTAGACAGCACATACATATATTCAACAGATTTACCAGCTATTCAGGCTGACGCTTGGTTTACCCAAAATAGTCTGGGGGAGGTCCCAGGGACCACCCCTCTAATTCCTCATTGTGATACAAATCTATAAAACTTTATACATTTTTGGAAAGCCCTTAGGCTCTACTTTAATAATATGCCACAAAATTAGCAAATTTGGAAAATTTCAAATATTTATTGCAATGTCAAGTTATTATAAAAAAAAATGTGTAAAAACATAAATTGCACAAAATATGATAATTTATTCATTTTTAAAAAACATGGCCACGGGTTCATTCAAATATCCAAAAATATTTGCAAATTTTCAAATACTAAGTTTGTATTTAAGAAAAACTAAAAATGTGCAAATTCTCTATAAGGCATCTGTGCAAAAATTTCATGCAACATTTTTTCGCAAAAATTGTATAATCTGGTTTCTTTTGGTCGAGGCTTTCCAAAGAGCTATAAAAAGTCGAAATTCAATGATCGAAAGTAGGTCTAAATATAGTTTTAGTTGGGTAAAGGTAAAATAAGGCATTCAGCAGTATGCATAGAGAATAGAATATATAGAGAGGAATTAAAAGAATCTCTCGGTATGAATTTTTTCAGTCCCTTTCAGCCTGAAAGGGAGTTCAAAGTGTACAAATCATGTAAATGTTCACAAATTATATGCAAAATCATCGTTTGTAAAGTGGAAGGCATAGAGTCTATGTGAAATGATCATTGGTCAATTATGAAACCAGCCTATATCATAATTTGGTTTTCTTTTAACAATAATTTTAGATTTTCTATAAAATGATATTCCAGGGCCCAACAGGTTATATAGCACAAATATGTGAAGTACACCTCCAGTATGGAAACAGTACAACAAAATGGCCGTTTTACACTTTTTTCCAGTAAATTCCTCTCTATATATTCTATTCTCTATGGCAGTATGCCTTAGGACTCAGTCAGTTGGTAAAAAAGCCCCGCTTAAACCCTAAAGTGAGGGGCATGTGTTAGTTAGAAAAGTCAAAAAATTTGAACAGCCTCAGACCAACACTTTCTGATTTATCTCAAACAAAACGTCAGGGGGGTCCCTGGGATCCCCCCCCAGAATAGAGTTAATTTCTCTTAGATATCTCGACAATAACTGTTCTTGATGAATGACAGAATCATCTGTTTTAAGGATTAATTACTTTTAGTTTGGGCAACAGATGTCTTGTTAGGGCAATTGTTGATTACTATGATACCTTTTACAAAATGTCCAACATTATTTGAAAATATGAAAGATATAAAATAACATTTCACTAAAGCACAGAAACAAAATTAAATCCTGTATTTAGGGTTGTTAATCGTTTTTCTAAACGATCGTTAAACGATCGTTTTTTGTTTCGTTTTCAAAAACGATCGTTTCGTTTTCGGAAAAAAAACGATCGTTTTGAACTTTTAGAAAACGAATAGCGATCGTTTTTGAAAATGATCGTTTTTATTAAAACGATTTGCGACCGTTTTTTATACGATTGTTTAAAAAAAAACGATCGTTAGCGAAACGACGAACTTTATCAAAACGGTTGTTTTTGAAAAAAAAATAACATGCAACTTTATTGAATGTCGTCTTACATGAAGTTTAACAGTTGTGGGGGAGTTAAAACTCCTTGATATTTTCTGAAAAACTACTCAATGATAAGTACAGATGCCCTTCAGGTCGGTTTCCTCTCTTCGTTAACGATCGTTAAAGAAGGGGTCGTCGTTTACGATAGTTAATGAAGGGTTGTCGTTAACGATCGTTAACGAAGGGTCGTTGTTAACGATCGTTAACGAAACGACGAATTTTATAAAAACGATCGTTTTTAAAAACGAGCGTATTAAAAAAAGGACAATTTTTAAAAACCGAACTTTTTAAAAAAACGATCGTTTTTAAAAACGATCGTTTCGTTTTCGTTTTTTCGTCGTAGTTATCATAACGAAACGATCGTTTTTCTGAAAAATGAAAACGTTAACATCCCTAACTGTATTATCATATAATGTTTAAAGCTTGACCGACAAAAAGGTTAATACATTTTTTTCTTATTTCAGACTTTTTTCGGTAAACTTCTAACTATCCCTTACACTATGATTGGAATGCCTTTGCTTTTTGTGTTTTTAGGTAAAACAACTTATAATGTTTACCACCTTTAACCAAAATTATATCGACCAATGATTCCCTTAATTAACAGTGAGATGTTTTAAGTTTATTTATATTCCTTGGTCCTTGGGACGAAAAACTACAGCTTTACAATAGTACGAAGGGTTTCTATTAAGATTAATTTCGCGGATTTTGGCGATAATTTTTCCCAAAACAATTTTAAGTGGTATTTAAGTTTTTTTCAGTTCTATACACGGACCCCTCAACTGGGGTTAATGAATCTTGTCTACAACTTGTACAACTACTTATAAAAATTTACATAATTAATGCATGTGTTTCCTCGACCAATAGGGCCTTCGCTTTGGATGTTTTGTAGTCTTGGGACCATTTAAAAAGTAAAATTTGCTTAACATTTTTATGATAGCTCTAAATTAGCATTAATAAAGAAAAAAAACATTCCGTCGTGCAATGATGTTCTTCCTGTTTTATTATGTTACTGCATACCAATTATTAAACCTTCTTTTAGAAATTTTTCTTAAGCAAAATATTATTATTATAGATATAGTTCTTTTTTTACATCATAAATAAATTAAATAAACAGCTTATCACAAATTAGGCCAAATTTAAATCATGTAATTCCTTGACAATATTGCGCAATTGTTATTGATTGGCACAATTTCCAATTCAGTTTAATCAATTGTTTTGGAATGCATAAAAAATTGTATTTCTAGATTTTTATATTGATTTATTTAGGAAATATTGGTGCCGTTATGGCAGAACTCTTAAAATTGGGATATAGTCGTCTTTGCTGCAGGCGAGTTTAAATCAATTAATCAACGGACACTGAAATTATTCAAAAGGAAAGGTTAAATGTCAGAGTGTTATACAATGTATTAGAGCCAACTTACTGGTTTTGAATTTCTTTTATCATCTTGACAAAAAAGTTCACTACATTTATCTAACATATTATTATTAAATCTATATTTGGTTCTAATACGGAAAAAAATTCAACTGGTAATCATTTAAACATTGTGGTTGAAATCATTTAGTTTCCAGAGGCTTTTCCCTTTTACTTTAAATTTTACTTTCATAATAAATAGAAAAACTCTCTCATCGAGTATGAAAAAGCGTAAGTTCATTAATATAAATGTTATCTTTCAGAACGTAACAAACTATAAACAATTAGTCCGCCGCATCTTGTGAACTGTTATTGTTTGAAGTTCTCTAAACTCCGGCATATTTGAAATTGTACGCTACCCACTTTTTGTACCGGCACAGCACCGGGACTGCTGTTATAAATCACTTTAAATTAAGTCCACAGTCCTTTTAATGTGTAATTTGTGTTTACAGGTGGTGCCGTGCTAGGCGATTAGTTTCAGAGAGGCCCCCAGGTTAGTTCTTCAATCTATATATGTATTAAGTTGTAATCTCTGTTTGTGTACTTGTTCGTTTGTATGTCCGATCATAACTTAGGAACCCCTTGACCGATTTGCCTAAAATTTTCTCCACTTTTACAGGGAAACATAATTAAAATCGTATTTTACAACCAAGCGCGGGTAAACGACGGGAGTAAGTCTGAGTATTCTGAGCAGGCTGGGTTCTCAATATAGTATATACATAAACATAAATATATATACATATTATACTTTCAATAAATCAATCAATCTCAAGTAGGAACTCACAAATTAATTAATCATAATCACATTAATCATCAGTCCGGTCCGGTCTGAACTTGGAGACGTGCAGGGTTACATGGAAGTTGTTTTTACTCTGAACAAAATTTGGGCCCGATCGGTTTGGTAGTTTTATGTTTATTGGACACACACAAACAGACAGATACCCAGACAAGCAAATACATATTTAGAAGTACAGGGTGTCCCAAAAAACATGGGAATTCAGTGACGAATTCGATATCGTCTTTTCAAATAATTCTTTGATTTAGTGTAGTGATGCCTACTGAGAAAGCTATAATCTGTAAGAGTTTCGTCTGCTATGTTTACATTTTGTTTGTTTATGCTTTGACGGCATACAGTTGTACTTAGTAAAACAAGAAAATTGCAGTATACAAACAGAGTAAACTTGTCTGTCTTCACTGTTCATCTTGCGGAGACATTAAAGACACATCTTTACAGTCTTTTACCCTTTTCATAAAATAAGCTCTAGCAGACATAATAATATTATGGCTTTTGAAATTAGGTATTACAATGCTAATTCATAACAAAGACGATATCAAATTCGTCACTGAATTCCCATGTTTTTTGGGACACCCTGTAGTAAACTCTGTTTGTCTGTTTGTAATTTGTCAAAGCATATCTCGTAAACCCCTCCACGAGATATGATTCAAATTTGATTGGGAAACTTGGTAGAACAACGGGAATATTCTTAACTTGGTTTAGAAATTTGTAATTTCAGTAATTGCAAAAGGAAATCTTAAATATTTCAAGCAGAATTAATATTTTGAAATATCAAAGGTCTACGACGTTTAATGGCAAAGATATAGAAGTTAGAAAATCAGAGTTAGTGGCAAAGACTCAATTCCTTGATAATAAAAAATGCCTGTTAAATATCCAAAATAATAATACAATAAAAATGAGTACAGGCTTTTTACGAATTAAATAAGTTTTTATCGCATTATTTCGAATCCCCTCCCAAATGGTTGAAACCCCAACATTAAAGACCTTGAACTTTAGATATTGCAAAAATTTCATACATGCGCGTTGTTGATAATTTCAAACAAAAATGTCTTCTATAAGCGTTCATGCACATTGCACAGTGTGCACTTGTGGCGCACTGAACGATAATGGATTTCACTATGGCACCATCCTGGTCTTGTTTTTAGCATTTATTTTTTACTAATTCTTACCTCATAATCAAACTCACATTTTCTAATCAGAAAATCTTTGCAACCGGGTGGTGTAAACCTTTAATATCTAAATTTCAAACATTTTATCTCACAGAATTCAAAGTTTGAAAAATTTATGGTTTACGACATCTTGGTTTACACAGATAAAGGGATTCATGAAAATCATAGTTTGTGGCAAAGAATTAATTCCTTTAAACCTGAGATGAGATTTTAAAAGCTTAAACCCAAATAAAACCCGGTCTTTGCGTCTGCTCAGACCCAAGTAAAGCTCAAGTCAAGACCCAGGTTTTGGATGGCCTTGAGTTTAGTAAGAACCAACCATCTTGGTTTTTTCTCTCTTTAAGGCTCGAGTCTTCAGCAGCTGATGATCGTAAATTTCGTAAAATCTTTTAAATTTGTACATATAAAATCTCGGGAATTATTTGTGGTGTCAAATTTTATTAATTATATATAATAAACATACTATGAAAATAATGTATCTACATAAACTTTTGATTTTCGAAATTTACATCTCCTTGTCAGAGCTGATCTGACTGCATTCTGTCTGCTACAGAGAGAAAGCTTGCAAAACAGTCTCTCATTGGTCGAATCCGAACCAATCCTGACGTGGGTTCTATCTAAGCCCGAGTTTGGGTTTTACTCGGGTTTAAGCTTTTAAAATCTCATCTCAGAATTATTGTTGTACAATACTTATCAAGCCCACATTTGGGACTAAATATATCTCTGGTGTTTAGGGCAGAGCTCTCGTAAAGCTAAGAAGCTGATTCATGATATAGTTGGAGAAGAGGAGTATATGCCAACTTCAGAGGTATATTATTATTATTATAAACATTTATTCACACTATCCTGATATCCCTATGGTTTCCATTTTTCCGGAACTAAATTTCCGTTTTGGAATGATTCGGTATTTGTTGCGTAAACCGGAATTCCCTGATCAAATGGAAACCGGAATATTTACGATTTACGTGACCTAATCCGAAAATTTTTCCGGTTTACAGAATGGAAACCGTAAAATTTTCAGTTTCCATTTTGTAAACCGGAAATTTTAACACACATGGTATACATAGAAATTGCAATGTTAAAACATTAAAAGTTAAAACTTATTTGTTAATATATATTAAATACGCATTTAGTTCTATAATTATATATTCACAAATATTTTACTATATAGTTCATCATGTCTATTTTACAGTTACAGTTTTCACTTTCCCCACAGTATTTTTTGACAAATTAGTTTTTATTTTTCAAGAGGGTCATCGAATAGGCTAGACCCCCCCCTTGCCCCTCCCCCCTCCGTATTTGATCAGGATAGGATGAAATGAACCATATAAATAAGAGTTTATAAAAACTAGACTCAGACGCGGATCCATGGGGTTCAAGGGGTCGACGATGCTTTAACAAAAAGCTAGCATGAACTATGACAGATTTAATGGTCTGGCCTCAATGAACATACATAGAGACGTCTTAGAAACCGTAAAACCCACAAAAGTGTTAAAAGCTTTTATAGACAAAAATACCAGTAAAATTTAATTAAATATATTCACGGTTCATTTTCTTCATCTTCATTTTTTAACAAAAAAAATAATTTTAAAATGCACAACAAAGTTGACAGGTTTACATGGCTAACCACAAAGAATAGGAGTTAAGAACAGATTTAAAATCTACAATCTTGAAATCGCTTCCTTGTAACTTAATTAGTCACATGAAAAAACACCCTGAACCATTTGCAGTTAATATCTAAATCTAAACAATATGTAAAATTGTAATAAGAAATTATGTAATGCCAATGGAAATGGAAATATATTTTTTATAGAGTAATATATCTGAGTGAAAAAAATTGTAAGTGCAGCTCTAAGGTAGAAATATTTTTACATACTATAAGAGTAATTTTCTGTTTTGAGCACTTAAAATACTCACTTTTAATGCTTATTTCTTTTTAAAAATTTGCGGGGGCCACGCCTCCCTCCACCCCCCCTCGCTAACTACATTTCGCTCTGTACTATACCCTATATTATTCAGACTTTGACCCCCCCTTTTTTAAAAGCTGGATCCGCCCCTGAGTAGGCTTTAAATTTATGAGTTAAAAAGTAATAAATTTCGACTTTTCTTCCCGCATTAATGTTTTAACCAGTTTTAAACCTTCCCTTGGGCAATATGAGTTGCCTCAAAAATGGGCTCGGTCGGTTCAATTATTTTGACGTTTATTGGATACAAACGGACAAACAAACAGACGAACAAAGCATATAGAGTGTGAACCAGAAAACTCTGGAATAGGAAGAGGACTTGTATACTTAAGTTAAGACTTAAGATAGTTCAATGAACATGAGACACGGCAATTACGTAATGTATACTATTCTGTATACAGACCTATTTAAAAGTGATTTTTAATAACCTTTTGGCTTGGTAACAAAATCAAATAATCAGGATTTATATTTCATGATAATTCACAGTAGTATAACTTTAACTCTACAGCTAAACCAGGCGCACATTCTATTACTATGTAGATAGTATTACTTACTGGTTTTTTTCGGAACCTTAACGATTTTTCCGTAAACCGGAATTTTTGGGTACAATTTTCCGGAATGTTCCTTAATTCCGGTACAATTTTCCGGAAATTTCCGGTTTTCGGAAGAAAAAAATCCAGAACGTTTTATTTGTTTCACTTTGAATGTTCAATAGAAATGTTTCACTATTTCGGTCTTTTATTGGTGCTTGATTTGATAACTACTGGAATGTTGATACCCCCCTTAACTCTTTGGAGAGAAGTAAATTCTTTCGATAGAATCTGGTTCTATGGGTAAGCATCAAGATGTCAGTTCCATTTACAAGTATCTGTCAGATATGAATCTAACAAGAATCAAGAGTTCGTTTGTTGAAAATATCCACTCCTTACCTAACCTAACTTCCCATTTGTCATAAAAATGGTGGAATTCTGGCAATAGATCCGAAACATTTCCAAACCTCGCTCAGCAGTGACTTTTTCGCCAACCCTTTAAGAATTTATGTAATAAATATGAACAATTTGGATCAAATAGCTGCATCAGCAATCAGCAAGCATTCCACAATAAACCTTTGCAGAGAAATTTGAAACCTCGCCATGGATCACAAACAGTGAATTTCTATTATACTTAATTTGGTATTTCTGGCGCAAAGATATCAAATTAATGAATATGAAAAAATAAAATTGCTAAAAAGAGAGCTGCAGCTCTGGGCAATCCTGCAAAATATTTGGGAGAAACAAAACCAGGAATAATGTTTCTCTTGTCAACATGGGATTAGAATGTGTAGATCTACAAAAGAAGAACAGAAGACAGATGTATGATCAGTTAAACAGAAGATACAACACAGCACTAACAGCCAGAGATTACATTCACTGCTCTTTTTTAAACATTGTGTTAAAATGAAAATAAAAAACAAGTGTTAAAAATAAAGATTCATTCACAAATTTGTATCTCCATATATATATTTTAATAGTGTACTTAAAATAATTTGAGTCAAATATGATTTTCTAATACATATATCCTTGCAACTAAATGTTCTAGGCATAGATATTTCAAATTTTGCATTCTTTTAGATCAAATAATCGATGTTTACAACATTAGGTTGCAAAGATATAGGAATAAGAATATCTAAATTTTTGGCAAAGAGTGAATTTCTTGTTTTTAGACAATTTTGAGAGTAACACATGTTACTATCTTAAATAGTTTTTACATCTACATTGTACACCTCTGCGGATCATTACAGCTTTTATTAGCATGCATCAATATACTAAATTTTTTTTTCCAAATTGACGATCTTGAAATGGTCATTCGATTCACACCCTTTCATGGTTAACTAAGGGTTCTGATTAAAAATCCAGTTTAACTTTAAAGTGGATTTTTATCAAATAAAGTGCATTTAATGTTGTTCCATATCAAAGCAAATAGCTATTAAATTACTTATAAAGTGAAATGAGTCTGTTTACACTGGACATTTACTGTGCTTCGGTTTTATTGGACTATTGGAAGTCGTAATTTGAGTCTAAAAGTCGACTCCCTATTTCAGATTTTTCTGGTTATCACTGTATGTACAAGGTGTCTTACGTTGTAACGGATTTTGAATGAGATCAAAATATTACTGAAAATATTCAAATATAGACAGAATGAACTTTGTGGTTGTAAGTTTTACGTGCTGAATCTAGGCTTTCCAGCGAAAAAAAAATTTGCATTTTTTTTCGCGAAATTTCGCATTTTTTTACGAAAATTAATTTTGCGGAAGGAAGCAAAAACGATGCGGAATTTTTTGAAAAAAATATATATACTAAGATTTCGCTCGCGAAAAATTAGGAAATTTTTTACTGTTTTTCCCAAAAATTCACATAAATCTGTCAAGCGAAAAAAAGAGAAATTTTCGCGAAACGATTTCCCCATTTGGCTGGAAACCCTAGCTGTGCAATACTATTTATAGATTGAGATCCCTGTAGTCCTCCTCCTGGTGATAGTATTATGTCTCCTCCTCACCGGGTCCTTCCTGTACCACTATCTAGAAGACTGGGACCTTATGGATGCTGCATACTTTAGGTTAGACCTAGATACAGTTGCATATTCAGGGGGTGTGGGAGGGCAGAAGTCATCTTCCGCCCCTAGCCATCTCGAGNTATATAGGGGGGGGGGGCTTTCCATACCTAAGAAGTAGAGATGTGTCCATCTCTTCTCCTACCCTTGGTATACATACCTAAGACGTACAGATAGCCAAAGTTTTTTATTAGTTTTGAACTTTTAAAATAATTTTTCTAGGACATTCAAAAAACATTGAGAATGACATGTCAAATATTGTGATTTGTGTTGCTAATACATTTTGGAAAAAAAACTTTCTGGCAAAATATATTAACCAGAAATATTATTCAAAACGATTAAATCATACGTTTTCATTTTTCATTTGGCTTTTTATATTGCAGAGAAAATTTTGCAATAGAAAAAATTTTTTAAAAATATTTGCAATGTGATGAAAACTTTGATAAAATAATTTGAAATGATAAAGATTTAAGCTTGTTCACATTATAGTAATTCAAAATTAATGGGACTTTATTCCTTCATTTCGATGCACCTTGGGCTTAATCTAAATTAGGGTTTGGTAAAAAAGTTTAATGATTATTACTTTTTTATATCAATAAAAAATAAAAATATGGTGGAATTAAAGGTATGAAAATTCACTAAAGAAATATTAGATTTATAAAACAACCTTTTCCTTATTATTTCTTTTTTTAAAAGGAAAATTACTTAACCTTTGCTTTACAATAACTGCTCTATAATTCCGGTACAATTTTCCGGAATGTTCCTTAATTCCGGTAGAGACATTAAAGACACATCTTTACAGTCTTTTACCCTTTTCATAAAATAAGCTCTAGCAGACATAATAATATTATGGCTTTTGAAATTAGGTATTACNCAACTATTCTAGTTTTATTACTGTTACAACTATTCTAGTTTTATTACTGTTACAACTATTCTAGTTTTATTACTGTTACAACTATTCTAGTTTTATTACTGTTACGACTATTCTAGTTTTATTACTGTTACAACTATTCTAGTTTTATTACTGTAACAACTATTCTAGTTTATTAATATTACAACTATTCTAGTTTTATTACTGTTACAACTATTCTAGTTTTATTACTGTTGCAACTATTCTAGTTTTGCAACTATTCTAGTTTTATTACTGTTGCAACTTTTTTAGTTTTATTACTGTTGCAACTATTCTAGTTTTGCAACTATTCTAGTTTTATTACTGTTACAACTATTCTAGTTTTATTACTGTTACAACTATTCTAGTTTTATTACTGTTACAACTATTCTAGTTTTATTACTGTTAAAACTATTCTAGTTCTATTACTGTTACAACTATTCTAGTTTTATTACTGTAACAACTATTCTAGTTTTATTAATGTTACAACTATTATAGTTTTTTACTGTTATAACTATTCTAGTTTTATTACTGGTGTAACTATTCTAGTTTTATTACTGTTACAACTATTCTAGTTTTTTTACTGTTGCAACTATTCAAGTTTTATTACTGTTACAACTATTCTAGTTTTATTACTGTTGCAACTATTCAACTTTTATTACTGTAACAACTATTCTAGTTTTATTACTGTAACAACTATTGGATTCGGAGATATGGTTCCTGATAAAAGTTTCCAGGACTTTGAAGTCTCGTTCATGGGAAAGGTAAAACATAATATTTTTGATGATTTTTAAAAATAAGATAAATTACTTATTTTTTAGATTAAAACAATACATCTTTAAAAACTGTTTGAATAAGTGAAAATATTAGAAGAAAATCCCCCCCCCCCCCCGGGAAACAACGGATATCCCTCATGATTAACAGTTTCGGTGAAAATGTTTGTTTTCGGTTTGGACAATTTTTGAAATTTCACCACGGGCGACGCCAGCAAAATAAGTGCTAAAATAAAAGAAAAACTTAAATAATTACTATTTTGAAAGAAAATCTAAAAAGATCATTAAAAAGATAAAGCAAAATAACAATTTGGATCATTTTTTTAATGTCGTAAAGTTTTTTATATTTTTATTTAGTAAAATATTAAAATGATGAAAATAACAATAAAAACTAGTTTTATATATTGAAATGTATTGATAATTACGATAAATGATACGATAATGTCAATGAGAAAAGTAAGGAACAAACGAAAGAGTAGGAATTTTGTGAAAAGAAATTTTTTTAAATTTCATATTTTAGGTTATAATGTGCATCAGTGTATCTTACATCATGTTTGGTTTGGCATTCTTATCCATGGATATCTCTCTTATTCAGGCAAACATACAAAATATATTGAGGATCTTTACGTCATTTTATTTTCACTTGTTGTTTCTCTAAAACTTGCGGATCAAACATTTTCTGAATTTATTTTGAAATGTTCAAGAGAGAAATACAACAATCTCTTCTTTATTGTTACCTATTATTTGATCTCTTCTTTATTGTTACCTATTATTTGAAAATACGCAATCAGTCTGCAGTCTTTTTAAGTGACAGCTTCCTGTAATGTTTAAACCGGGATTTGGTTGCAATTTGCAATAAACGGACGCTTTTGCAAATATTTATTTTAAACATTAGCACCAGGACATACTAAATTCAGATACGTCAGGAATATAATGCTTAAGGCGGATATTTCATGAGAATATAAGGCTAAAGGTGGATATTTCAGGAGAATATAATGCTGAAAGCGGATATTTCAGGAGAATATAATGCTGAAGGCAGATATTTCAGGAGAATATAATGCTAAAGGCGTATATTTCAGGAGAATATAATGCTAAAGGTGGATATTTCAGGAGAATATAAGGCTAAAGGCGGATATTTCATGAGAATATAAGGCTTAAGGTGGATATTTCAGGAGAATATAATGCTAAAGGTGGATATTTCATGAGAATATAAGGCTAAAGGTAGATATTTCATGAGAATTTAAGGCTTAAGGTGGATATTTCATGAGAGTATAATGCAAAAGGTGGAGATTTCGTGAGAATATAAGGCTAAAGGTGGATATTTCATGAGAATATAAGGCTAAAGGTGGGTATTTCAGGAGAATATAATACTAAAGGCGGATATTTCAGGAGAATATAAGGCTTAAGGCGGAATATTTAAAAAGAATATAATGATAAACGCGGATATCTTAGGAGAATATAATGCTGAGGGTGGATATTTCAGAAGACTATAATATTGTCGGCGGTTATTTCAGGAGAATATAATGCTAAAGGCGGATATTTCAAGAGAATATAATGCTAAAGGCGGATATTTCAGGAGAATATAATGCTAAAGGCGGATATTTCAGGAGAATATAATGCTAAAGGCGGATATTTCAGGGGAATATAATGCTAAAGGCGGATATTTCAGGAGAATATAATACTAAAGGCGGATATTTCAGGAGAATATAATGCTTATGGCGGATATTTCAGGAGAATATAATGCTAAAGGCGGATATTTCAGGAGAATATAATGCTAAAGACGGATATTTCAGGAGAATATAATGCTGAAAGCGGATAGATTGAAGAGAACTATGGGACTGAATAACAGTAAACGGATCAGAATTGACAAAGTTTCTGTCAGGGAGAGATTATACAGGTTCAAAATATTCAGGGAGCAGGGATTGATCTTCATTTATTAAAAACTGGATTAATCATCAATTTAAAATTTATAAGTGAATTGCTCCTGGTATCTTTTTTAAATGGATTGATATTAATATTAAGATTAGTACGCTGTTCACTAGTAATTGTGGACTTAAAAAATTGGCTCTACATGGTAAATTTTATAAAGTGGATTGGTTAGGGGCCAAGAATGCGGGTTACTATGAAAACATTAAATAATATTTCATTTTTTTATGTCTTTTTTAAAGATCTCAACCAAGAAATTGAAATTTGTATATTAGGTTATTTCACAAAGGTATTTTCACAAGCGGGAATTCCCCAAGGGTACTTTACCAAGTGGCAACTTTCCATGTGGCAACTTTCCAAATGTGCAAGTGCAACTTCCCAAGTCGTCTTAGCCGCAGCGCTCGGACCCCCCTAGCTCATCCTAGCCGCAGCACTCGCCCCCCCCCCCCCAATGCAGCTTGCTACAGAAGGTCTCACCTAACTTTTGTAAGCTGCCACTGAGGAAATTGTAACTTGGGAATTTGCCCTTAGGACAATGCCTGTAGGAAAATAACAGTTTGAGAATATATTATCTAATATATAATTTCTATTATATAGTCTAATAAAAATATTACTAGAGATAATAATGGAGTTTTTGTTGGGCTCTCAGGACCGGATTCTGTTTCAATTGTAGAAACCATTGAGGTAAAGTGATGTTTATATGTTTATATAGATCACAATGGAGGGGCGACTCGATACCCCCCCCTTACCATCTTCTATTGTTGCCCCCTTTTTAGAATGCATTTTATGTCTATTCTTTGGAAAAGTAGAAGCTTTTTAGTTTTTTTAGTTTTGATTACCATTCACATAATGATATGATTAATATTAGCTTAGAATTTGAAAGAAAAATTATAAAAATAGCCAATATTTGACAGAAGAACATTTTTTCAGTTTTCATCAAACTTCTTGCCTTTATTAAATTTTTCATTAGTTTGTTTAAAATCATTATTTGTCAATGGCACACCCAAACCCCAAACGCCCCAAACGTTAACCACAGTCCCATAGTACAAACTTTTCATTAAATTTATATTTGAGTAATGCAAGGATTTCAAGAACTAATAAAAACTGCAGAAAATCCCCTGGTTTTGTTTACACATAAAGTGTACTGCAGTTTCAAGAAAAAATAATAACAAAGCTTAGCCCACAGACTAGATAATAAAGACTGCTAATCGGCTTTTACAGCTGTGCTAAGTAGGCCTATACTCGTATACCGAAATGAAATGCTATGACTGGAAAGTCCGGTTTATTTCAAGAACCGGGCCGACTATGAACCTGCTAAAGCGAGCAGTACAGTACAGTACACATACAGACACTATGAAAGCAAAACCGGACGGTACACTAAATGAACAATCCCCTTCTTGTGATATTTACATAGAGAATAGAATATATCGAGAGGAATTAAAAGAATCTCTCGGTATGAATTTAATCAGTCCCTTTCAGCCTGAAAGGGAGTTCAAAGTGTACAAATCATGTAAATGTTCACAAATTATATGCAGTAGAGTACATTCATACAGTATGTTCCCTAGACCATTTATTTCAATTTCGAATTTTTTAAACTGTTAAATAAACTTTATAATGAATTAGGTGAATAAAAAACATCATTTGATTTATAGTTATAACGGAAAATCATCGTTTGTAAAGGGGAAGGCATAGAGTCTATGTGAAATGATCATTGGTCAATTATGAAACCAGCCTATTTCATAATTTGGTTTTCTTTTAACAATAATTTTATATTTTCTATAAAATGATATTCCAGAGACCAAATATAAATATGTGAAGTACACCTACAGTATGAAAACAGTACAACAAAATGGCCGTTTTACACGTTTTTCTAGTAAATTCCACTCTAATATATATTCTATTCTCTATGGATATTTATCTAGCTACAAAAACAAGACATTCGTATATATATATATATTCAGCTAGTGTGCTATATTCCTACAATTTTTGTTATGACTGCCATCTAACCGCCACTTGTCGCATATAATACCCATTTCAGGGGTTAAGTTTTACAATTTTAAAAGAAATACTTTATTTGGAAGGTTTTGTGTTTCCCATTCCTATCCAAAGGATCATAATATGTCTGCTAATCATGCTAATTGGTCATGTACTCCATTTGTACACAATGGAACCTGTTGTATAAACATATTGCATGCTCTCTTATCTTTGGATTAGCCTGATCAGAACTAAGTTTGTTTACATTATTCCTGTAAACTGTATAACACTTTATTTATATACATGACTAGACTACATTCATAAATTTTATGTTTTATGTTTAAACTTGGAGTATTTTTTTTAAATTAAAAAATTTGTGTATTATACAACAAGTGGCCGTTAGATGGTAGTCAAAAACTTGTAAGAATATAGCATGTTGTGTCGGTAAGACTATAGGCCTCCTTAGCCCAGCCCGTGTAAGATGATACTGCAATTTCTGAGTAATAGAACAACCAACGTTTTTTACATAGATTAAATTTATCTACTCTTTGATCAAAAGGTTTTGAGATAATCATGTCTTTTTTGGGACACACTGTGTTATAATTGCACTGTCGGAAAATGAGCGGGTTTGGAGGAAGGAGACTCATTATCTGACCGGGTTTCTTTAAATATAATGGGTCGGCCTGGGGCTAAGTACATAAGTATTATTAACTTTAAGTGTGTTACCAATAAATATTCTAACTAAACAATGAACCAAGTTTTTGCAAGTATAAACTACGTTTATTTTAGAAAACTGCGTATCGATGTATAAATTAAGCTTGGGTGGGTGTCTGGGTGTTTGTTTGTTTGTATCCAATAAACGTCAAAACGGCTGAACCGATCGGGCCCAAATTTTGTGTTGGACCTCATGTGACGTGATAAACTAATTTCGAGTAACTTTTTATTTATAGACTGGCATATATCCGATTAACATCGGTACCCTTAAAGTTTTCTCCAACTGAGACTGAACAGGGTGCCATGAAAAATTGATTATTTTCACTTGTGGTTCCTCAGCATAATTGACTTGCGTATTTCTGCTGAATAAACATTGAAAGAGATTGTCAGAATTTAACACTTTTCAAGCTAGCTCGGAGATGACATTTAAATATGTTTAGACTGAGTCCATGCTCGGAGATGACATTGAAATATGTTTAGACTGAGTCTATGATGAGAGATGACACTTATAGAATATGTTTAGACTGAGTCTACGATGAGAGATGACATTGAAATATGTTTAGACTGAGTCTATGATGAGAGATGACACTGAAATATGTTTAGACTGATCCCCCCGTTATTTATTAAATGAAAGAATTTTGTGTTTTTTAAAATGTTTTAATGTTTTAATGATGTTTTCAAAATGTGTCCAGCAATTTATAAAATAATCTTGAACTGCTTGTTAACTGCAGCTGGCCCCGTAAAATATTTCTTAAATATCTAATGTTAACGCCGTTAATTAAATGAAATCGTTAACAAACGGTAAGAAAGGGCTTGAAAAAAGTATAACCGTCGAAAACCCGTTATTTCTAAGGCGGTCATTACGTCGCCTCAAGGATTTCCAATTGGAATTCCGTTGCGCAGAAATGAAAGCAAATGTTCTCGTATTGCGCAGAATTGTGCAAAATTGCGCGGAAATTATGGCGCCTGCAATTGCGCGCTAGTAAAATCCACTTGCTTTGGAAACCTTGGTCGCCTCTCAATTCTCATGAAACACCCTGTATGTTGAATTATCAAATAAATTAAATATCGAAAAAAGTGCATTTCTTCCAATAAATTAATTAGTTTTTCTATAGATTGAAGAATTAGAGGCAGAAGGGGAGGAAGGCGAAAAAGGAGAAAAATCAGAAGAGGAAAAGGAGGATGAGGAAGAAGAGGAAAAGGAGGATGAGGAAGAGGAGGAAAAGGGGGAGGTTGAAGAGGAAGAAGAAGAAAAGGAAGACGAAGAAAAAGAGGAGGAGGAGGAAAAAGGTTTGCTTAAAAATAAATAATTGCATTCAATTAATTCTTCCCTAAAGGAGATGTAGAGTTAGACATTTCAAGTGCTCTCCATTTATAGAATAGATTGAATCTAATCATACCCATTCACGAATAATGAGGAAAGTTTCATCTACAGTCGTCGTCGTATATATCAATACAATGAAGATGAATTTAGATTTATATTTTGATTTCTACCAAGCTTTCAAACAGAATAAAAATGGAAAACAAAGAGAAGCTCCCCATTAACAGCTTTTATTTGGTAACTCATAAACTTTAAAAAAGCTTTCAGTAATTAAAACTTAAAAGAAAATTTGTCTTTATTGTATTGATACAAGCGCCGACCACTGTAGAAAACAAATGTATTTTTATCTTTGATCAAAAAAGGTTTGAAAGGTATACCATGTATATCTAAGGTTTGAAAGGTATACCATGTATATCTAAGGTTTGAAAGGTATACCATGTATATCTAAAGGTTTTAAAGGTATACCATGTATATCTAAGGTTTGAAAGGTATACCATGTATATCTAAAGGTTTGAAAGGTATACCATGTATATCTAAGGTTTGAAAGGTATACCATGTATATCTAAAGGTTTTGAAAGGTATACCATGTATATCTAAGGTTTGAAAGGTATACCATGTATATCTAAAGGTTTGAAAGGTATACCATGTATATCTAAAGGTTTGAAAGGTATACCATGTATATCTAAAGTTTAAATTTTCTATTTAGACCCTTGTCTCTAGTCCAAAATCCAAACCAGTTATTCAACAGGATGTCCCAAAAAAGGCGGACAGTTGACATACGATTAAAAGATCGTTTTCAATCCTTTATACCTATCCAATAATTAAGGCCAATAAATATTCCTGAATTTGATCAGTTATAGAGACTGAAAGCGTAATTTCAAGTTTAAACTTTTGATTTTGTTTTTTTAGAAATAATATTTCGTTGGCGCTGGAATTTCGGACATTCTTGGAAAATATGAAAATGTCGTCTTCATTATCAAAAATCCTTGAAACAGGAATAAATGTTTTCAAAAGTAACTCTCAGATCATGAAAAATACATATAAAAACGAATACGTCAAAAAAATATCGATGATTATTGTTTGTAATATCTGTTTGGAATTAAATTAATTTTTTACGATCCAAGTTGAATACTAGAGATAAAAGTATGATTAGTAGCAATCAAAAGCGCTTATTTTTCGCCGCAAGCCTTTTATACCCCCTTTCATTGTTCGCGAACACTCCCTTTAAGAATACCGTTGTGAATATTTACATGGACAGTCACTTTAAAGTACGCTTATAGTCCCTTTAATTTGATCTTACTGCAGCTTATAAATGAACAGAAATATTTATCAATCTTTGCTTTCATTAAATTGAAATTTAAGAAAAATAAATATTTAGTCTCAGGAAATTAGTAGAGCAATGGTCTGGACTAGGAGGTGTTTTGATCTTAATCAAGAATCATACTCATACAACTACTTGTCGACAAAAAAAATACCGCAAATTTCTTTATTGGGACACCCTGTAAAATTTGCAAGGGCGCCTAAAGCTATCATTTCTTTAGTATGATTATATAAATTCACAAACTTTAAAGAACTCGACTGTAGATTTTCAAAAACCCTGTAAAATAAGCAAGGGCGCCTGAAAGCTATCATTTCTTTAGTATAATTATATAAATTCACAAACTTTAAAGAACTCGACTGTAGATTTTCAAAACCTCAAGACTGGGGTTTTCTATATTATAAACGGTCTTAACTGCAGATAAATTACTACAATACCTGTGCTCAGTTAAGGAAAAAATCCTGTGATATGATTGTGAAGATCGTCTCTCAATTCATTTATTTTTGGGACGTCCAGTATTTTTCCAGAAATACCAATATTACAAAATCGTCATGGCAAAATTTGGGCTATGGGGAAAAACGTGTTGGTAGATCCTTTGCTTTAATGCTTTTTTTTGACGTTTTAAACTTTTTATGTGTGTTCACTACAGTCGTCGTCGTATATATCAGTACAGTGAAGACGACTTTCAATTTCAATTTTTTATTTCTACAATACTTTTAAACAGCATGAAGCCATACATATAAATATGGTAACAACGAGAGGCTGCATCTAACAGCTTTGTATTAGTTTACAAATTAAATAAAAGCTTATTATAAATCAAAACTAAAATGGAAAAGTCGTCTTCATTGTATTGATATAAACGTCGACCACTATGCTGAATGTAATTCAATGCCAGGAAATTATTCTTTTTAGAAGAAAAGGAAGAAGAAGAAGAAGGAGAAAAAACAGAAGAAGAAGAAGAGGAGGAGGAAGAAGAGTAATTAAAAACATAATACTCTCCATTTGCTGCAAGGATGGCTGAAACCCTAACAGTTGCTTGAATTGTTTAGTAATTATTGCAATTATCAGAAAATCTAGAATTCCGAATTTTTAATTAGAAAAGAAATTTTTTTCTAAAAAAATATTGTACCAATTATTATTGTTGGAGTTTAAGAGTTAAGAAAATAACTCTATATTAGATGGCCCACGTAATCTAGCACTCAAAACTTTCTTAAAAACAGGCATGTTTATAAGTATCACGATATAAGAAACGTCCCGCGAAACATGACAGTAGCAAGACGATTTGAAAGTCGTCTTTAATTTTTAATTTATTTGAGACATTTTGTCGTCAACTTTATTTCACCACATGTATGATTCTTGAAACAATTATCACAAATTTATCCTAGTCCTGGGATTTCCAAAATATGGTCTGCCTTTTTTGTGCTGTCAATACTACCAGAGAAATTGAGAATTCCGCTCAGATTTAAATTTGATCAAATAAAGCCAAAATTGTCGTAATCTGAATAAAATTAATCATATCTCAGGCAATATTAAAAGCAAAAAAGCAGACCACATTTTGAAAATGCCAAGACCAGGGGTATTTCGGGACTGTTAACTCTAGAATTGTACGTCTAAAATCAGAGGCGAAATTTTAAAAGTAAAGCCCGAGTCTAGGTTGGGCTTAAGACTAGACCTGTTTTACGAATAAATTCCGTAAAAAAATTCAAAGATCAAAGACGACCTTAAAGTCGTCACGCTACTATGGTTTCAAGTTTCGTGAGACAACCTGTACTTTAATTGGCAAAAAACAATTATTGTTAAATTAATATTTCAAACCGAACAAAAATGACAAAGCTGATATATTAAGTAGCTGGTGTGCAAAATGTTCTTAAGTAAAAAATGTTTGTGAGTTTTTGAAAATTAAAAAAAATATGTAAAAATAAATAAAAATATATTAATGATCAGGAAAAATGTGTTTAAAACGTTAAACCCTGTGATATTGCTGGAAAAGTCTATTTGTAGTTCATAGTTAGAATGTGTTTGATTAATTAAGATGCGTGAACAGGATTTTAGACAGGGGGCAAGTTATCGGGCGATTTTAGCCCCCCCCCCCTCAATGGCTTGAAAAATGCTGTTATTTTATATTAAGTCTCCTAAATGTAGCCTATTGTAGTCCCCATTCAAGGACTATATATTATGATGTATGCCTTTGTATAGTTCTGTATTACTCTCTACGTCCTTCGACTACTCCCCTTTGTAGCCCACTGTACATAGTCCCGATTCAAGGACTATATGTTATAATTCTAGATAAAATAGAATAGATAGCTCATCTCATCTTCACTATACCGAAGTGTTTAAGCTTAATTTGAAAATTGCAATTTAGCTATGGTACTTACTTCTGACACACACTGAAGGAGTATGAAATAGAAGGGAGATAAAACTGACGCAGCCCGCCCTACCATATGATCATACATTCTTTGCAGACGGTACTTCATTAGAATAAGAAATATTTGTCTGATGTACAATTACCGCGAATAAAATAACCTATTCTGAATATTTATATTTTATTTTTGCTCAATTGAACTATTTTTAAAACTCCACTAATAAGTAGTTTAAAAGAAAAATTAGCAAGGATTAAAACTATGGATCTGGCTTTATAGATATGAAAATGTGACTTGGGCGAAGAATTATTGTGGCTAGCATTCCCTCCTTTAATATTAGAACTTCATAGATAAAGTTGTAATTTCTAGGGTTTACTGTCCCCGCCCGACTCTACACTTCCCAACGAGGTTATAGTGTATAGAGTGATGATAAACGCTAATCCTTTACTAATTTTATAGGCCATAAACTATACCGAGAGCGTACTGCATATTTGTTTATTATAAGTTGATTCTGGCCTAACCTTTAGTATATCAATATTAGTAAACAGTTGTAAGTGTTCTGAGCACACAGGTAGAGAACTATCATCCCGGGCCCTGACACTTCCTTAACTACGCAGTTGATTATTTTAATAAATCAATTGCATTCTATGGGTCAAAGGCCAAAAACCAAAGATTTAGAGCATTGAAATGATAAGTTTCAGATCCTGATCAAGTTCAAATTTTATCATAAACTTCAAGACCATTCAGATTAGGATATAACAGCGCTAATTCTAAGACGAATTCCTATTCGATTCCTATGTTTATGGGGACACCCTGTGTCCCACACCCCTCCTGAACCTGAACCAAAGTATGTCTACATACCTCCTTTTTTCCAAAACAGAAAACTCAAGAAAATCAATCCAAGGAACTAAAGTTCGCACAGGTTTGAAATTGAAAAAAGACTTAAAACTCGTTTATTGAGAATTACAAGTATTGACTGTACGAGTACAATGTACAGTCAACATGGTACAAGGTTTAGTCAATTACACATGTACAAGAAAAAGATTGTGCTGGGGCTTCCTATTTAATCCGATTTTTAAGCGTTTTTAAAGTTTTTTTTTAGCATTTTCAAGAGTCTCCAGCATCATTTCAAAATTATACTCTCTGAGCCCGTTCTCTCTACAGACAGTGGTCGTGTAGTTCACGTACTTTGTGGGACGATATGTTGGTCGCTAGATGTATCATGCTTAATTCTTATCTGATAGATAAATAATTTCTCCGTACACTTGACGACCAATTTAGGAGACGTCAAGTTGTCGACCAATATAGTTTATGGAAGGAACGGCCTCTGAAGGACGGTTTTAATACAGTGATAACCAAAAAAATGTTGAATAGGAAGACGACATTTAAGCAATAATCAAGTGTATTTGATGATGTTACAAAGCAAATAGTCTCTCCGTTGTAAATCTGACATTACGTGGAGGTCAATTGAAAACACGTTTAAAGTCCATTTTAAAAACAGATCAAAAATGTTGCCTGGCACAAATACAGCAAACAATGTACGACTATAGATGGTACAGGTTAGGTTTATCAATCGACACTCTACACATTTACAAAATACGATAATAATTGATTAGTTTTGATTTCTTCAAGCAGGAATTCAACAAGATTAAAAAATCGTAAATTGATTAAGATTAAGCATATGGTTATATTCGTTGATTTCTTTTTTTTAAGCACCTAATTGATCAGGACCAATTAATAAGCTTATTTGATTAATTGATGTACGATTTATTCCAATAAATGATTCAATTGTCTAATACACCAATAATCAATCAAAGGTAGTAACTAATTGATCATAATTTAATAAAATTCAAGGGAGATCTTAAAATCAATCGACTATTTAACCATGTAAATACGGCCAAAAATTACGTTAAAAAATGAAGTAAAAGTAAAAACTAAAAAGTTAAATAGAACAAGAACAAATAAAAAGGGTAAAGCGAATTATAAAATGCCCTTAATTGCTTTCTTTGGATATTTGAGCAAAATCAATCGTAAAATGTATGTATAAGGCAAATGTCTTGAGAAAGAGTGCAAATTCAAATTATAAATGCTAAATGGTAATTATCTAAAATTGCGCGATAGTTTCAATTGTTAATATATAATATGCATGATATATAAACCACATCAACTACTTTAACAAACACACACGGGTAGAATTGAAAATAAGAAACATCAAATAGTTGAAGTCGGGCCCGCAACAATAATATGAACAAAGCCGTTAAAGAATAATATTTTGGCTGAATTTCCCCTAAACTTTGAAGATGACCATTTTTTTCACAATCAAAGATTTAGAGGTTTAAGTCAATGAAATAGACGACATCAAAAATTTGAGTAGCATGAAAGGAGGTGAGTTTCAATATCATAGAACAAACGCTGAAATTTTGATGATAAAAAATGAAGCAAAATTAACGCGAGAATGAAAATTCTTAGAGAAATTCAGCTTACATGAGTACAAATATTCCATTATATTATTGCAATAAATTAAGACAACCCACCACACTTTGGAGATAAGGGGGGGGGGGAGTACCTTGGTTTGGGAAATAGGGGGGAACGGAAAATTACCCTACCAGGGAAATATATTTGAACATTATTAAACACCCTCTCATTAAAATACTGTTTACGACCCACTGTTTGAGTAGGCTTTCACGGGAAATATTTGTTCTACCAAATTTGGATGGTGTATCTAAAAGAAAAAAAGTCTGCAATTTTAAAAAGATTTCTCATTTTCACCCAATAAAGTAAATCATTTGATCAATTCTCGAAAACATACACTCCTAAAACCTAATTTTGGAGATACTTCTTAGTTGGATAAAATTACTAAATTTGCAGTAATGATTTACATTATAAATATGGTGTATGGGTTAAGATTACAAGCATATAAAAGACAATATTAATTATGTAAAAAATACAAGAACATTTGACTAAAGGGTGAAAAACGATAGTATAACAGTAACAGCAATGATACAAATACGACTAAACGAGGACCTTACACTGGTCTAACACAATCATTTTATCGAGGTTTCAGATCTTTTTTATACAGGCAGTAAACTGTACTATAGGTGTACTGCACAAACGAAAGTATATATTGTGTACATAATAATATTGATTAATTTAATGTACTGTAGTAAACAGTAGAAGCGGAGTACTTATTAAATATTTTTGCATTGATTTTTAACTTCTTTGTCAAATCCCAACTATTCCTTCCTGCATCGGTTTTAGAGAATCAATACAGGCATCAAATGGAAATTATTTAAAAACAAATATATTATTACTGACTTTTGGACTAGTATTTAGATTTAAAGTTAGGCGGTTCAATGTTAAAGTTTTTAATTTAAAAATACGCGTAATTAAAATTTAACCAGGAATGTGATAAAAAATACAACTTTCAGTACATTGAGATATAGAAAAGATACAAATTATGACTGTAGTGTATATGTATATAATATATACAAGTCAGAATATGATATAACAAGAACGACAGTGTAATGCAGAAAATGTAAATGGCTAAAAAAAATTAAGAGTAGTTATTGTTCTTGGTTAAGCTATTTAAAATAACAAGTTTACGTTTCCTGAATTCAGGATTTGTAAGAATTTATCCATTTCTTATATTCAACAATTAAACATCATTAGCGGGATATGTCAGAGTGTAATATTTATGCAGGGGTTTAAACTGTAAAAACGCCCTATGTCAAATTCTACCAGACAATTTTCCTAGCGTCGTAGGAGGTATTTGGGTTTTCCTCCTGGTCACTTCTAGGGCTTGGAACCTCATCCGCCCAGTTTCCCATGCTTACAGGTTCCTTCTTCCATCCTGGAGAGACAGAGTCTACAGACTCATTCCTCCAATCTACCTTCTCAGAGGTGTCGGTAGATCTCCATTGAGATTTTTCAGGGGCACCTGAAGTTCCTCCCGTCCCCCAGTTTCCTACATCAGGGATGTCAGATTGTCCCCATTGAGTCTTGTCAGGTGCAGTTGGAGTTTCTCCCATCCCCCATTTCCCCAACTCAGGAGCAGATGAGGTTTCACCCATGCCCCACTGTCCTTTGTCAGGGGCAGCGGTGATATCACCAGCCCCCCATTGTCCCTTGTCGTTTGTAGCATAAGTTTCCCTTGTACCCCACTGTTCTTTCTCAGGGGCGACAGATGACTCCCGTGCCCCCCAATGTCCAATATCAACAGTTTGTTCTCCCCCACTGCGGTCAGATCCTTGCCCCCGATCCCTTTGCATCTGTGTGCCCCACTGGGTATCATCACCTGTAGACCAGGAGCTTGTACCATCATTAGTTGACCAGGAGGTTGGTTTCCGGTCTCCACTACTATGCTCAGATCCTCCTTCTTCTCCTCCTCCTCCAGCTGGATTCTCCCAAGTTCCGATATCAAACCCTTGTCTACCTGGACCCGGTTCTGGATTAGAACCTACTCTTGTGTTCCATTCTTCAGCTTCAGGTTTTCCCCAGCTGTTGCTCCCACTGCCTCCTCCTTGTTCTCCACGAGACCCTGAAATTATTCGCCCTGATCCTCCAGGACGATTGTACCCTGCATTATCAAAATGTTCTCTGCCCCCAGGTCGGGCCTGGAATACATCCCTCGTAGGGAGAGGGTTGATGGCGGGGGAATGATTTGCCGGGGTTGTATTCCATATTCCAGAGGCAGTTCTACCTAAACTTGGATCCTGGTAACCACTGATTGGGCGGTTGTGAGGTGGTACTCCAGGTGGAACAATTGCTGTAGGAATATTGGGTGGTGGACCAGAGGGAGGAAGAATAGGCGGCATTGCTTGCCAACCATGGCTTCGTCCTGTTCTCACCGGTGGTGAAACCTGTGACATAGAAGGCATATGAATTGCCATCATGTCTGCTGCAATGCGTTCAACTCCATTTAACTGAGGATTTTCCGAAAACCTTGATCGACCTGTTGGCAGTGCAGGGTTCCAGGACTGCTGCTGAGGTGGAAGGACACCCTGAGGTGGAGCAAAGTTTCGCATCATGTTTGGGGGAGGAGTATCAAATATTCTTGGAGCAGGTCCATTGTTCATTGTGGGTCTGTAATAGTTTGTAGTCCCGGGAATAGGATCAGCATGGGCAATCCTTCTCATTCCTGGATTTTCTTCTAATCCATTTCTTCTCATTTCATGGTCCTCCCTCCTCATACCTCCTCCCATATGTTCTTCTCTCCTCATTCCTCCTCCCATCTGATTGTCTCTCGCCATTCCAAATCCTGTTTGATCATCTCTTCTCATACCTACTGAAAACTCATTTCTTCTAGGGTCTCCAAGATGCTCATTTCTTTTCACCCCTTGATCTTCATGTCTATGCCCTTGGAACTCTTCCTCTCCCTGTGACCCATCCTGAAAAATTCAAGCATTTATTTTTAATTCTAATGAGATAGAACAATGGAGCAGGGCCAATCCTCTTTCCCCACACTGGGTTGGGTTTGGCAAAAAACACGGATCTTAAATTACATTGACCTTTAATCTTTGGGTCTAGTATGAGTAGGTTGGATAGGAACTAGGTACCTGACTGTTGGGTCTAGTATGATTAGGTTGGATGGGAACTAGGTACCTGACTGTTGGTTCTAGTATGAGTAGGTTGAATAGGAACTAGGTACCTGACTGTTGGGTCTAGTATGAGTAGGTTGGATAGGAACTAGGTACCTGACTGTTGGTCTAGTATGAGCAGGTTGGATAGGAACTAGGTACCTGACTGTTGGGTCTAGTATGTGTAGGTTGGAAAGGAACTAGGTACCTGACTGTTGGGTCTAGTATGATTAGGTTGGATAGGAACTAGGTACTAGTATGTGTAGGTTAGATAGGATTGGTACCTGACTGTTGGGTCTAGTATGAGTAGGTTGGATAGGAACTAGGTACCTGACTGTTGGGTCTAGTATGTGTAGGTTGGATAGGAACTAGGTACCTGACTGTTGGGTCTAGTATGAGTAGGTTGGATAGGAACTAGGTTACGGTACCTGACTGTTGGGTCTAGTATGTGTAGGTTGGATTGGATAGGTACCTGACTGTTAGGTCTAGTATGATTAGGTTGGATAGGATAGGTACCTGACTGTGTTAGGTCTAGTATGATTAGGTTGGACAGGATAGGTACCTGACTGTTAGGTCTAGTATGTGTAGGTTGGATAGGAACTAGGTACTTGACTGTTAGGTCTAGTATGAGTAGGTTGGATAGGAACTAGGTACCTGACTGTTAGGTCTAGTATGAGTAGGTTGGATAGGATAGGTACCTGACTGTTGGGTCTAGTATGAGTAGGTTGGATGGGGAACAGGTTTGGTCTGTAAAGAACCCTATCCCCAAGAATACTAGAGTAGAAGTCCCCAACCTTCTCTGGTAGAACACTCGGCCATCTTAAAAAAGAAAATTCATGTTGATTAATTATTTAGGAATGTGCTATTATGTGCTATAATGTGCTTCAATGTGCTTTATTGTGCTACAATGTGCTTCAATGTGCTACAATGTGCTACAGTGTGCTACAATGTGCTACAATGTGCTACAATGTGCTTCAATGTGCTACAATGTGCTACAGTGTGCTACAATGTGCTACAATGTGCTACAATGTGCTTCAATGTGCTACAATGTGCTACAATGTGCTACAATCTTAAATGTATCTCAATCTATCATGCCATTGTTAAATCAATCAATTAATCAATCAAACTATTAATCCATCAATCGATCAATCAAATAATTAATTTATTAATAAATCAATCAATCTATGAATCTTTCAATTCGTCAATCAATCAATCAATACATTTTACGATCAATCAATTAATAAATTAATCAATAGATCAAGAGATAAAATGAATACATTTACAACCTGAGAAGGTGGGATTCTAGTACATGAAGTAGACCGCAGCGAGCCTGCTCGTCCAACCGTATATCCGGGTCAACAATTAGCTTCCGGATCCGGAGCAAGAAATCCTGGAACTTATCCGGCTTACTCCGTTGTACTTCTTCCCCAATTATCTAATAAAAAATTTACAAATGTTTTAAATTTCCAATTACATTTATATTTTTTGACATTTTTGTCAGCAGATTACATTCAATTATTAATTATCTTGACAATTTTGTCGTCAAACTACATTTAATCAAATAGATTATTAAGTACAATAGATGGCAACAGAGAAATGGACCAATTTATACACAACGTCACAAGTGTCAAATATAACAAGGAAAACGAAATGTTCACATATTTGTTGACATGTTTTCCAAGATTAAATAAAAACTAAAAAGTTTTAAAACAGAAAATAAAGAACACGTAAAATTGCACTTATTTTACTTCTAAAATTAATACTATTATCAATAATTTTGTCGGACACAAAAACTGAATTAACACTTGTGACATCAGAATACAGCTGTACTGAGTGTGACAAATTCTACGTTGCCATCTATTGTACTAGAATATATTTCCATTTAAATATCAGCTGTTTACTTTAGTTTGCTTACATCTAATTATCATCTACTTACGTGAGTTTGTGTTGCAATGAGCGAGACTGCCTCTAGGGTAGGGGTTGCCAGTAAAGAGGAAAAATATTCAAGAATAGGTACTGAACACAACAAAATAATAGTTTAAGACAATTCCCTTTTTCACCCTAAAACCTAAAAGTTGTACCACAGAACCCAATGCAGCTAATATTTTAGTATCTGAAACGATACAAACTATAATATAAAACCCCCGTTATCTGAAACATGGTATATATATTATATATAAATGGTATTTATATCATGCCTGATAACAGGTTATTTAACATAGCATTTACTTTACAGGTTAATTGCAATCACACAGTATACGTCCTTGGTAAATACCCTACCACTTACAAATAACATGTAGGATATTATGTTAAAATGGTTGAAATATCCCAAATTTAATAGTGCAGGTTATTTGATCAAATATCTATGTCAAATCTTCATTTACAAACGATTTTAGCAATTTGAACGTCTAACTACATCAGAATTGCATAAGAAGTTCATTGAAAATGATAACTGCATATCGCACGAGTATGGCCTAAAATCTGAAAATACATGAGGCTTGCACGAGCACTTCTCATCAATCTAGCTCAAAAAAAATTCCCTCTAAGAACTGACATCAAAAGGAACAATATTATCTGCATAGGTTTCTGTGGTACAACTTTCAGGTTTTAGGGTAAAAAATGGGACACCCTATTATTTATTCCTTTTAAATGCGAATTTCGAAATTGATGTTGCGGTCGGTGGCATGTCTAGATTTGTCGGTTTGCTTTTTAACATTACCTTTTCATAAAATTGAATCTTCTAAAAAAGAAAATATATAAAAGACTAGTCTATTTTTTGTTCAGACCCAATAAACCTTAAAACGATAAGACCGATTGGGCACAATTTTTTTTGTTAAAAATGAACTTTCGCATTGAAAAAAAAAATTTGTTCCGCTAGTTTGTATAATTGTTTTATTGCGTTCCTGAAAGGATATTTATAACTGTTCCATCTGCTAACCGCATATTGTGGAACACCTAAAAATGATCATTATTATAAATTTGTTTTTTTAACATTTAATTTTTTTTCCAATGCTTAAGATAATTAATATAATTTTTTATGTCAAAAACTTGTTTAAAAAGTCAAAAAAGAACTACAAGGTTTAGGACCTGGATCTGGATCCGAATTCATTTTTTGAGAACAAATTTTTTTGAGGAAAAGAAATTTAGTTTTTATTTCCCGATGTAAACATTTTGTTGAAACCTTTATTTGTCTTCACTCTTTTTTGATGAATCAGTTAAAGGTATCAAAAAAGGGGGTGAAATAAATCTAATTTTCTCACTTTGAGAATATTTCATATTTAAAACAACATCTGACTAGCTCATATTTCCAGATACCTCTTTAGCGTTTTACAGGTATATATAAATAATTACTTCACAAAGTAGATTAACTGCTCTCAGATAACCTTCTTCTCCTCCCTCTCTTAGCTCCGCTCTATCTAAACATAAAAATACAATAAACACTGATTTACCTAAACTGGGTATTAAAACACGAGGTATATATATCGTGAGCGCACTAAAACCTCCCATTCTTTAACCTTCTTCCCTTCTTCAAACCTTCTAAAAGGGACTGTAAGCGTAATTTTAAATGACCTTTCATTTAAAGAGGGACATCTCCGATTCACAACAGGACCTTTTAAATCTTTAACTGATCATCAAGGACAGAGAACTCAGTGTATATGTCTTGTTAATGAGGTTGTAAAAAGCTGTAAACTTGGAGTGTAAGCTAGCGTACTGTGTGAACTCAACGCGGAAGACGTCATATTTATTCCCATTCTTCAAATATTTATTTTCCGCTCTGTCTAGAAAGTGAATATTAATATTTCTCAAACAAAGTGTTCAACAACTTCAAGCGTTTCTGTAGATTTAAAAGGAAAAGTCTGTTATACTTGATCCATCAAAGGTTTAAAGGGTACCGTGGAGAATCGGAGATGCCCCGCTTAAGTAAAAGATCGCTTGAAATTATGCATACAGTCCCTTTAAATAACCTTCCATCCATCGATCCTTCCATTCTTCCTTCACGATCACATTTCTATTAACTAGCCTAAAACCCTGTTATTATTCTTTAAGAAATGTTCAGACAGATGTTTTTGTCGGATTGTTTGTCTGATTAAAACCCCCTGGCCAATTTGCCTCAACGCTTGATTGAGTAACTTGGTAAAACCACGAGTATGTTCTTAGCATGGGTAAAAAAATGTCATATCTCCAGTCAAAGCTGTGTGTCCAAGCTAATAAATTATATTTATACTTACTCTTGAAATCGTTCTGGATACACCGGAGAACAACATCACGGAACTTTATCCCACAGACCTCAAGCTGACTTACGTGACTAAATGGGTTAAATTGCCAGTTTTCAGGATCATATATTTTCTTGAAAAATCCCCCCCCCGCACAGTGGGGTATTTTAGGGGGCCAGGGGGGGGGACCGGTTTTTCCCACAATCGTCATTTTAAAAGCATAAGCTTTGTGATTTATGATGAGACTGGACAATTTCTATGTGTTCTGAGACATTATTTTTAGAAAATATATCTATTTATGTAGGATTTCCCTGACTTTTGTCCTGAAAAATATATTTAAAATATATATAAAATACAAAATAAATAATCTATGCATATTTATATTTTTAACTAATATTCGGAACTTTCTATTTGAGATTTTGATGTGGTGCATAGAGTTTTCTTAAAAGTCTGGTTGATTGATTGATTGATTAATACTACATACCTGAACGCTTTTGCAGCATTTTTACCAAAACTGAGATCTTGGGAGCTTCTTGCATGAATTTCATCGACGACCTCTCTAAAAACAGGACAAAATAAAAAAGAACAGATTTCGAAAATTTGCCAACTGGGTGGTACTGCAGGCTTTAAAGAAATTGCAAAAAAAATGCTCAACATTCTTTCATAATTTCGTTGAATGTGGATCGGGATCGGGTCATTATAAATAACTAAAAGAATCCAGTCCAGCTCATTGATAATTTATTTTCCTTTTCCCTCACTTGAAAAGAAAAATGTCATATTTTTGGCTATTTTTTGTTCGTATTTTTTGTTAATATTTTGGACTTTTAGTTCCACTGCAAGTACTTTAAGTAATGCATTAAAAAAATTAAATGGCAAATTACTTTAAAGTTAAAAGTTTTTAAGATGTTTTTTAACTATTATTGTGATGTAAGCTGTTTTAATTAAAAAGGGGAAAAAAGCCGCGGCGGGAAATTCTGTGACTGGATTAGTATTTTTTCCTGGTCTTAGCCCAGAGGCCGAATTTAAAGAATTTGAGTCGAAGCTCTCATTTGTTTGGTTACATTTGAAATTTTATTGAGTGTTTTGAGCTTTGAGTCGGCGATCAATTAGAACCGATTCTTGACGACTCAGTGACGCGGTTTAAATTCTTAAAATTGTTGGAAGAAGTTTACGTGCACGCGCTTTACCTTAAGGTTTGTTCCGTTGAGCAGAGGTGTTTGATAGACCTCGTGATTCTACGCATATCCTGCCCCACCTCCAGCAGCTGCAGCAGATCATCTGTAGAGAAATTGGGCGGGATAGGGGAGTCTTCCCCACCTGGAGGACTTCGGAGAACATCATCATGGAACCGTGGATCATCAACCAGTCGTCCGTCCTCTTGTCCTCTTCCTTCCTGTAGGTTTGATCGAACCAACCCGACCGGTTTATCCTCCTTAAAGAGATTGTCATTGTAATTTTAATCGAGCTTACAATCACAGAGGGTCATGCCCCAACTCACCACAGTACCCTTTAAACTCTTAATCTGCCCAATAAAGAGGAAGATTCTGTCGTTGTTCCATCTTAATCCGTTTTTATTCCGGAAAATTTCATTCATTCATACTTTGTCCAATATTAGTTAAATTTATAATTTATTCATTTTAGCATAACTGCATATTTTAAAGATTTTAAAAGTAAATTATTATGGACGTCATATATTCAAGAAAATTCTACATCGAACTTTTCAGAATTGCTGTATGCTGCAAATTCGACGTTCAAAACTCCTTCTTTGGGGGTGTATACGTTTTCAGAAATAGTTTTTTTATTTGTTAAATAACGACAACGAAAAACTACATTAAAAATTTTACAGTAATCTAATTGGATGGTTAGGTACATGTTTCTCATAAAAAATTTGTCAATAAATCAATGCTAGAATTAATTATTTCGTTTTTAATATCATATTGAATTTCTTTTTTTCTTTGAATTTATTCGCAATTTTTTCAAATTCTTCAAATGTCGTCTTTTCAATAATAATTCTAGAAAATCTGCAGAAAATCTTGATGAATAATGAGAAAGTAGTAACTAATAATTGAACAAGATTACTTATTTTCGATGATAAGATTAATTGATATTTTCTCAATATGTTCCTATACATGACGTCTGTAGTTTATTGTAGAACTTTTTTACATTTACTGTCGTCGTTATTTAATAATTTTAAAAACCCAATTCTGAAAACGTATTCACCCCCAAAGTAGGAGTTTTGAACGTCGAAATTGCGCTCAAACTCAGGATTTACAGATCTTTAAAAAGTTTAATATGTCTGAAATGAATCCGAAAGAAGTTTTCCATTCTTTTCAACTACCTTACATAGCCAGTCACTTCATTTAAGTAATAACAAAATAGTAAAAATTGTAAAAAAAAACATTAATCGATTAAATAAAAAATCTTTCAACTTAATTAGATGATAATTCGAAGAAACATTCTATTATAAATGTTACCTGAACTCTTCTTATTCCTCTACCTCTACCATGTGGAACCATTTTACTATGTAATGTTTAGAATATTCACAGAGATAATAATAATAAGAATAATAATATTAATCCTAGTAATAGCATGATAATGATAATCAGGAGGGAGGGGTAGGGGGTCTGTCCTAGAGAACGATTTTTGGTCCCCCCCCCCGTAATTATTAGTGCAATTGTACGAATCTAAGTGCAAATAAACATTTCCAACAAAAAATATGTGTAAAGACTGTAAATGTTGGATATTAGTGGAAATGACATTTCCAACAACGTACGGACTAATCTTTTTTCATTAAATATTTAAGCAATTAAACGCTAGTGCACACGTTAACATGTATCGCAAAAAAAAACTTGTTAAAGCGGACTAATGTTTTTCTCTGTAAATATCAGTACAATTGAACATTAGTGCAAACTGAACGTTTCCAACCATTTTCCAAAAAAACATTTGTTCAAACGGACTTATAATTTTCTGTTAATATAGTACAAATGAACATTTCCAACAAAAAAAAAAAACATTTTTAACGGACTAATTTTTTTTTCTTAAAATAATTGTAATTCATGGGCAAAATGGTGAAATTAATTTTAATTCGATTAAATTCATTTTATTGTTCATTTGCACCAATTATATGATAATTTGGACTAACTTCGTTTATACCCCTTATTATATTCTTCTGTACAATTAACCAGTTTTGTTTCATTCCTCCTAAAATATGTTCAATGAAGCGAATTAAATGAGCCGAATTCCGCTAGAATTTAAAAATATTGAACTAACAACGATCGTTAGTGCGAATGAAATGAACGTTAGTCCGATCAATCATTAGTGCAAACAATATTTCACCTAATTATTGGGAGTATTGTAAATTAACAGTTAAGCATACTAAAAACTATGAAAATATTTTTGTAAATTTTGTTTCACATGATATAGCAGAATTTGGTTGTAGTTTTTTACATTGTGAAACAGCACAAAGGTAATACAAATGTCGGGTCTAGTGAGGGAGAGAACTCCTGGACGCCAAGAGCCTCTGTTATGTAGACACGAGCTTCCCAGATTTACTAAGCTGACCGAGCCTCCACTATGCAGACCAAGCCTCCACCGTATAAAACAGCTTTTTAAAATCTTGGTTTTTTTGTGTAATGAAAAATGTTAACAATTTTTTTGACGTATTGGCTTAAGAATTTTACTAAAGATTAGATTTATTTATTGATTGTCATGATTAAAAACATATATTTACTCATAAAGTGGTTTATAACTATGAGATTTATACTAAAACTTTAAACATTTCTTACGCAGAAAGGAAGATACTGGGAGAAATATTTCTGGGGTAAATTTAGTTTGTATTGTTGTAATCTTTGATTAAAACAATAACTTTTTTTTAAAACTGTTAAGATCTGAATTATCTAGATATAATTTGAACTACAAAAAGGGGATTGCTTAAATCAAAGATGTAAAGAATGTTTAAAGTTTTATAGAGGTTGGTAAGGCTGCAGGTTTCAGACTCCACTAGGTTGGTAAGGCTGCAGGTTTCGGACTCCACTAGGTTGGTAAGGCTGCAGGTTATGGACTCCACTAGGTTGGTAAGGCTGCAGGTTTCGGATTCCACTAGGTTCATAAGGCTGCAGGTTTCGGACTCCACTAGGTTGGTAAGGCTGCAGGTTGGACTTTACTAGGTTGGTAAGGCTGCAGGTTTCGGACTCCACTAGGTTGGTAAGGCTGCAGGTTTCAGACTCCTCTAGGTTGGTAAGGCTGCAGGTTTCGGACTCCACTAGGTTGGTAAGGCTACAGGTTTCGGACTTTACTAGGTTGGTAAGGCTGCAGGTTTCGGACTCGACTAGGTTGGTAAGGCTGCAGGTTTCAAACTCCGCTACATTGGCAAGGCTGCTGAGATTAGAATTCAACGTTCTTGTCCCCAAGGCCTGAACAAGGGTATATATTGTGGATGCACTAGAGGGTTAAAGGACGAGATCAGATTATGTGCAAGTGTTAGAGACGCTGCACACTACACAATTACCCCGCTTTAAGTTCATTGGTCAGTATAAAATCATACTCTAACAGTATTTAGACTTTGATTCCCGAATCCCGACTTATGCATAGGACACCAATATGGTCTTATTATGGCCAGATTTTCAGTTGGAAGAGTTAAAATATATAAACTTTTTTATATAAATTCTATCTATACGGATGGGTTATAATAAAAAAGCCTTTTAAAAAACTAAAGCTCTTATTAAAGTTTGATTATTAAAGATACGTAACATTCCCGGCTTATAGACAGGACACCAATTTAAAATTTTTAGTTTCCTAAAATTGAGAAAGTTATTGATGAAGGAAATTATACCTCAGCTCTTTAATCCCTCCCTTTCATTCTGAGCGGAACCGATGGAGCACTGATCTAGAATAATTAGTTAATATTTGATGATACATTTTCGAACATTGAAGATTAAAAAGCATATTTCGTCTTGGTTAGTGTAAACTGTATGTTCTATACGTTGCCAGAGAATATTTTTTTTGAAACATTTAAGAACCAAATCTGTGATTAACCCACAGTAGCGTAAATAAGGGGGGGTATTGGGGTTACCCCCCCCCTAGAATCTTATGGGTAATTACCACCCCCTAGAATCTAGGGGACACAAACATCCCCGTTTAGTGACTTGATCTCCATTCTCCATGTCCATGATTACCATTAAAAGAAAAATGCAAAATTTTTGTTGGCGCTTCTTGCAGATAATATTACTCAATCAATCAAAGTAACATAGATAAATTTTCCCCAAAAATCGAGTTTTTTAATGCAGTAGCGTACTTGCACTATATGTCAAATTAAGTTTACTATTTGAGGAACTCTGGACTCCCTCCCTGGCGTAATAGATCGTTGTGTTACGAGTAAGATATGCACAAGATCAATGATCATTTATTTTGTCGAAATAAAAGTAGTGTTGAGCACGTTCCAACGTTTTTCAATAAGTTTGCAAAAAAGAACAAATGTTGCCGTTTTATAAAAACAAATCAGTTTCGTTAATTTTTAAAAACGGCTAATCAGTTTTGGTGACGTTTTAAAAACTATTAGTTTTTGCGGTTCGTTAACGGAATTTTGCCCAACCTTAAATATGAGCAAATTATCGAAATATCTAAACCTCTTAAACTTATCAACAGTGCTTAGGATCGATTCATTTAATTTTGATGTGGTCACTTCTTTTAAATTTACTGAATTTTTTAAACAAAAAATAATTTCAAATTTTTTGTATTATTTTTTTGTATTATTTTTTCCTCTTATTTTTATCCTAAAACTTGATGAACCATTCAGAAATGATGAAATTTTTATTATAATCTCGCTTTTTTTTTCAGAAGTTCAGATTTTTGTCTTGGGAGTAAACACGTTTTTGTTGCTGTTTTTGGTTTATATTTTTCCCCTTGGATCCGGATCCTAAGCACTGCTTCTTAGATAAGAATTAAATATTATTGAAAGGCTGAGAGTTTATCATGAATAGTAGATTTAACTCACCAATTATCTTGAGATACCCTGAAGTGTCTCCCCAGTACTCTCATTGTTTATCTCTTTTCTAGATAATATTAAAATATTGAATAGTTGGTTAAAATGTAGACAATAAAGAATTTGTAAATTTTTATACATGAAAACAACCAAAGAACATACAAAAAACTTCTCGTCGTATTTAAGCAGCGTTTTTATAGCTTTTCTTCACTGAATAGTGGCCGGAAAAAATGCTTACGATCCATTCCATTTTAATTCGGATCCGGATCCTGGATAAGCCTTAAAAAAGGATTAGGATCCAGGGCTGGAACATTTCTTTACGATTTACTGATGAAAAAGCAAATATATTTGTTTAAAAGCTTTTGGTTCAAATTTTGCGCCGTGGATCCAGATCTGTGGATTCGCATATTTTTACAGATCCAGTAAGCCAGGGGAGGGGGGCTTGCCAGCTGATGTACAAATATTGGTTAAGACTAGACCAAATAGACACATTAATCACATTAACCGGACACTAGACAGAATAAAATAAACTTTACACGTTTGATACCGAAATAAAAATGTAGTTAAAGATAAGATAAATTATACTAAAATACCTGCGGAATATCTCGTTGTGTGCTGTTCTTCCAGTGTATATGAAAGAACAAGGCACGCTACTTCCTCCAGCAGGAACAGGGACATTCTTCTGAAACTTGCATTCAATCATTTTCAGATCCCCTGCTACAGAAACAAGAAACCAAATATACGAGTTACATCGAAAGTCTGAATAATAATCAAAAGGTGAGTTTTTTAAATAATCGAGTTCTGTACTGTGAACAGAGAAAGATTACTGTTTACTTTCAATGACATTGTTATGATATTTTAACCTGAATCAGAACTTTTACACAACAATTATCATTTGCAACTAGAGAAAGGAATAACAAAAATCTACATAAAATAAACGGTCAATGAGTTAAATGCCAGGTTTCATAATACTGATAATTCTCCAGGACATTTTAACAATGTACGCGAACATGATATTATCTTCCCTTGTTCCATCTTCTTCTTTTATTACGTTTTTACTTGTCCCCGCCATCTTTCTTCCCATCTTCGTCATCTCCGTCATCTTTCTTCTCATCATTGTCATCTCTGTCATCTTTCTTCGTCATCATCGTAATCTTCATCGTCTCAGCAATCATCATTGTCATCGTCATCATCAGAGTTCAAAGCATTTCTGAACAAGAAAATATCAAAATTTGTAAGAAATTTACTAAAATAACATAAACACATATTATAGACTTTTTGCCTGTTTGTTTGTTGGTTTGTATGGGGTAAAGTGGGGGGGGGGAAGGAGGAAATCAAAATTATAATGAACATGGAAGAGAGAAAAAAACCGAAGTGAAAAAGTGCAAGTGTGAACGGTTAAAGGAACAAGAAAGAGAAATTAATCTACCAGACAACTAGGAAAAGATATATGTTTAGCAAATAAAATCAAAGACTGGAAAAGGGTTCAATTATTTCTTCTTTCCTTAAAGTTTCTCAAAAAAAAAGGGGAAAGGGATTCAATTTAGATAGAATTTTCTTTCCTGGAACCAAATTTAATGAATTTAAGCTACCTTGATGAACTACCTGCTGTCAGTTCATATTTGAACCACCGAAGTTAATTGAGGAAGAATTTGAATCGGTTGGCAGTTTAAATTCATTAAATTAGATTCCTGGAAAATTAAAAATTAAGATGATGTTCCCCAAAACTTTACGATAAAAACTCCAACAGTTTTCTCTCCTTTAGGCCCTGTAGCGTACTACCGAACAAGGAAGAAACAGAGAGGTTAACAAAGTAAAATAATACATTACACACCGACACCCCTGATGAACCCCAGGAACGGTCTACGGCCAGTCCAAAGAAATGCTCTCGAAATAACGATTTTTTTCATCTACCAAAATCAAAACTGTAACAATTCTTGAAGGGAATGTGGGTTTACGATTTGTAGTGGTTTACAATTGATGAGACTTAGTTCAGTTATTAACATTTTTGGCTTTTGCATTTTTAAAACAGATTTCCAAGGATTTTTAATAAAAATAAAAATCTGTGAAATCTGAAGACAATTCTATTACAAAATGAAAAATGTAAGAGCGAAAAATGGTTTCAGGTCAAGATGCATTATTAACATAAATAATTAAATAGTTTTAATTGTTAAAACGTAACTTACTGAATTTTGCTGATGAAATCTTCCTTGGCCGGATCAAATCTTAAAAATATTTGATATTTTAATTTGGCTAAAATTCAATCAATTAAGTAAATCAAAGATAATCTAAATAGTTTGTACCTAGAGGGAGTTAGAGACGGGAAGGATGATTGGCTCTCCGGCAACTCTTCGCTCAGAGGAAGTGAAATCGACTTGTTCGACACTTGCACCTGAATACCGTTCGCGGCATTGGAGCTTCCATCACGTTGACCGGGTTCATCCATCTTGATGTACATGGAAATCAAATCATGGTCGAAAGCTAGATGGTTGATGAACACAGAAAGCATGCCTAGGTCTCCCAGTACCTTAATATCAAAAGGACTGTCAAAGTAATTTCTATTGATTCAATGGAAAATAAGTATTCACAACGGTACCCTCAAAATCTTAATCTTAGAAAAAATATGAAGATGTCATTGTTTTTCTTTCTCAAACTTTCTATTTTGGTTCCTTTCAAAGAGTCCCTGAATTTATTTGCAGCGGAGACAAATACGGAAAATGTCTGAAATAAAAAATTTTCTTGGACAGAAAAACGATTATATCTTACTTTCCACTCAGGTATATTCCTAGAGAACAATTTTTGGACCCCCCCCCCCTCCTATCAATTTTGTACATGGGTCTGACAGGAAGTGTCTTAACTTAACCTAACCTGTGGCCGCAGCGCTCGGCCCCCTAGCCTGTCCTATTTTGCTTAATTTTCTTGTGTGAACCAAAAGTTGAATAAAAATAAATTCCTTCTTTTTTCAACTTATTCTTTTTTTCCTTCACTATACCCCTTTTCCATTGGAAGGAAAAACTGTCATATTTTTTCCAAAACAGGGTTCTGCTGTGGTCTGTGTGAGCCAAAACCAGGAGATAAAAAATAAATTCCCTATTTTCACCTTCTTTTTTTTTTTTACTTTTTTCCTCTCTCCCACCTCTTTTTCACTTTTACCTTCCATTTTCCCTTTCCCCTACTTTTTTCTTGTTTTCTTCATTTATACCCTCCAACCTCTTAAAAAACTTTTATCCACCCCAGGGGGTTCTGGGGGAAAAATTTAAATATGCGGCCCTAGAAAACAGTGCTTAGGATCCATTTAATTTTCATACGAATCTGGTTCCTGGATTACTCCTGACAAGTTATGGTTCAGGATCCAGGCAATGAACAATTCATAATTATTTAGGCCATCTGATCTGGATCCGTGGATATTTTAGTAGATCCGGATCCCAAAAGCCAAAATGTTGCTGATCCAACGTAGCCGAAACCTTAGCTCTGCTTTGAAAGATATATAATTTCTCTTTTGAAAAATATAGTTTTAGTTCTTTTTTTTTTAAAGGATGATTTCAGTTCTCTACCATTTCTTTCAAATTGTGCACACATAATTCTAGTCTAGGACTAGGGAGAGGGTGCAGGGACGCCATGAGCCTCGTCTGGAGCCCTTAGAATCCTAGATGAGTATCTAAAATAACCTGGCGCTACCCCTATTGTTCAGAATAGATATTACAGAAGTAATGTAATGTAGAGGATGGTCTTCAAATTCAAGAAACCAAACCAAATCATTTTCTGCAATATTCAAATTTGTACTTCCAGAATTCAATATATATACAGAACGTTTTCTGCTTCTATCAAATATAGAGTTGTTACATTTTGGTAACCACGGCGTGATAAATTATCAAGGAAAATATAACACTTGCCTACATACCCAAAAGTGGTTCCGACCGCGTCCCTGCAATTTCAATACCCATACATCAGTATAATTACAGACAAGTATTTTTTTTTGGGATGAGAGTTTCAGCAGAAGGTTGTGTTTCCTTGTTCAAACACACTGATCTACCCATTTCCTCAACCCTCTGACAAAAAAGGTTTACAATGCTTTCTAGGAATTATCAACTTCTAAAGAGGTTTCATCCAAGGTGCAGCAGTTCTTCTTTTCCCCCTAACTGAAGCTTTGATGGGAAAAGTTTTGTCCTTAACTTGGTCCCAATCCATGCTGGACTTTTTCTAAGCCACCAAAGCAGTCCTTGCCAAGTTTCCACCCTGGTTCACACTGATCCAACCACCAGAATCTCCATCTCTGTTGATTCATCAGGTTCCCACGTGGGAGCAGTTCTCCAGCAAGAAATAGCAGGTTCCTGGGCTTCTCTGTACTTCTTTTCCAGGAAACTTTCCTCTGTCGAATCAAGAATTTCCGCCTTTTATAGAGAGCTGCTAGCTGCTTATTCTGCTATCCCCCATTTCTGGTTCTTGCTAGACCACAAACCCTTAATTCATGCCTTCTTTATTGCCCTGGTCCACCATGCAGACTTCCAGGTTTAGAAAACATGGTTGCAGATGCTCTCTCTAGACGGTACTCAGAAATAGTTGTATCTCATTCATCACCCACTTTCCAAGCTCTGCCTCCTGATATAGTTTCTACAGTAGTTGCTGTTCCTTCGCCAACAGTTCCTGGAATTTCCTATCAAGAGATGTCATCCCTTCAACAGTCCTGCCCAAAGGTTCAAGCTCTCTGCCCTGACGTAGTTTCTGTTCCTTTCTTCAGGTCTGAGCTGTGGTGTGACTCGTCAACTGGAGTTCTCCGACCATTTGTTCCTGAGATCATGAGAAGATTGGGTTTTAAAACTATTCACTCAGTATCCCAGCCTGGAAAGAGAGCTTCTAGAAGATTAATCTCACGCTGTTTAGTGTAGGAGCTTCTCTCCAAAGAATTCAAACTTTGGGGCTCAGAGCGGCTTAGAATGTCAGTGGAGTAAAATCCAGTGGCTACATTATAACATTTTTAGAAAAAATATCTAGTGTTTTACTAGTTTTTTGATATTCAAGTAAACACAGCATAGCTATTTAAAGATAAATGTTTTCTTTAAAAAATGTTATTTTTAGTTCCATAATATCGATTCTAAAGTTTAGGGGTAGCGCCAGGTCAATTCAAATACTAATCTGGAAACCATTTTGCAGGGCGCATGGCGGCTCTGCACCCCTCCAAGAACTTATCAATTTTAAATCATAAAAATTCTAAATTTACCTTTGAGCAGATAGGACATTTGTTCCGGTCTTGTTTATACTCTGAAAAAAAAACAGGATCAATTTTAAGATGAAAATTTCAAGAAAATATCTGTTTATTTGTTTTCAATAAACTGTTCTGTGTTCAAGAACAGTTTTTATCTAAGTAATATTTTGTATACCTTCAGTTTTGTCTAATATAGTTTCATATTATCCAAGTGCAATTTGTCTATGAAAACGTTTTGTCCAAGAAACTGTTGGTATAAATAAAGTGAATTTTTTACTTCTGTGGTCTAAATTTACATTTTTTCTAAAATAACATTTTGGTCTCAATTTACATTACATGGGAAGTATAAGTTTTGGTATAAATAACATTTCTTCTAAGTAAACTTTGGTCATAAATAACTTTTGTACTACACTTTCGATTTGAATATTTTTCCTTTCTTAATTGTCATTTGTTTCTATGTCTTAATGTCTTTAAGTTTTTATGTTTTTATGTTTTTTTGTTTTTATGTTTTTATGATTTTATGATTTTATGTTCTTATGTTTTTTTTTGTTTTTATGTTTTATGTTTAATGTTTTTATGTTTAACTTTTGGTTTACAGAGAATGTTTCAAAATGTTTAGAATTTAAAATCCTAAAATTTTAAATATCTGCAGCATCTAGTTTAATTGAAGAGTTAAACAGATTTATTTAATTGTTTTTTACTAAAAAATTTCGAGAAAAAAAGAGAAGAAAAAAACTTGTGTTTCGAAAATGTCAATTTCTTTTTCACCCCCGCAAAAAGTCGTGAATTAGCAAATAAAAAGCAACATTTATTAAAGAAAAAATTGAAAAAAAATTTAAACTGATCCCATAATGTAACGATTTAACAGAGATCATAATAGAAGTCGATTTTTCATTTTTAACAAACATGAAGGTGTGGATATCAAAATATGCGTCTTAAACCGCTGAATAATGTTCATTTTTCTGTCTTTAATATTTTGAGATTTTTTTTATTTAAGCCTAAAATCAAAGGAATTTAACGTTTCTAAACCCAAAACGATTTTTTTTTTGGGGGGGGGGTGGGCTTGAGCTTACATTTATTTATTTAGTTAAAGAAAATTGCTGGGGTTGTTCCTGGCTCCAGGCAATCCCACCCATCAGTACTCACTAACAATATGCATATCAATCACGCCAGGGGTAGACTTTTTAGTCCGCTTAAGGCATGTACTATTACTGAACCCTGGATGCAAGCGTACCCGGGTGCAGGGTTACCAGAACCCGTAGTATTCTATAGCCCTAGGCCAACAGACCCCCCTAAACTCTTGGTTTAGTAAGTTCTTTAGTGATTTGATTTACAAAAACAAACATCTGAATTAGTTTGAAAATTACAAAGAAAAAATTATCAAATCCTTTTTTTAAATGTATCAAAGAAAAGTTTAGAACTTTTGCAAGGTGGATAAGCATTTTTATCACTCTTAATTCAGGTCCGTCCTAGTATACGATTTTTGGACACCCCCCCCCCTCCTAACAATTTCCAAAAATCGTACTCTAGGAAATTACCCTAAATTCTACCTTGTCTATAATCTTTTTCTATACTATTCCAGCAATGGTTTTTGAGAACATGGGTTTCGAGGATTTCTCGGGTTTCACAGCTTTGCAGACACTTGGGGATAGGACAGAGTTTAGGGTAGACCTTAAACAGTAGATATCAAACATACTTTTAGATATCAAACATACTTGGTAGATATCAAACATACTTGTTAGATATTAAACATACTTGATAGATACCAAACATACTTGGAAGATATCAACAAACTTGGTAGATATCAAACATACTTGGTAGATATCAAACATACTTGATAGATATCAAGCATAATTGATAGATACCAGACATACTTGGTAGATATCAAACATACTTGGTAGATAGTGAACATACTTGGTAGATAGTAAACATACTTAATAGATACCAAACATACTTGGTAGATATCAAACATACTTGGTAGATACCAAACATACTTGGAAGATATCAACAAACTTGGTAGATATGAAACATACTTGGTAGATATCAAACATACTTAATAGATACAAAACATACTTGGTAGATAGTAAACATACTTAATAGATACCAAACATACTTGGTAGATATCAAACATACTTGGTAGATATCAAACACACTTGATAGATATCAAGCATACTTGATAGATACCAAACATACTTGGAAGATATCAACATACTTGATAGATATGAAACATACTTGGTAAATAGTAAATATACTTGGTAGATAGTAAACATACTTAATAGATACCAAACATACTTGGTAGATATCAGACATACTTGGTAGATATCAAATAATCAAACACAATTGATAGATATCAAGCATACTTGATAGATACCAGACATACTTGGTAGATATCAAACATACTTGGTATATATCAAACAATCTTGAAAGATATCAACAAACTTGGTAGATATCAAACATACTTGGTAGATATCAAGCATAATTGATAGATACCAGACATACTTGGTAGATATCAACAAACTTGGTAGATATCAAACATACTTGGAAGATATCAAACACACTTGATAGATATCAAGCATACTTGATAGATACCAAACATTCTTGGAAGATATCAACAAACTTGGTAGATATCAAACATACTTGGTAGATATCAAACATACTTGGTAGATATCAAACATACTTGGTAGATATCAAACATACTTGGTAGATATCAAACATACTTGGTAGATATCAAACATACTTGGTAGATATCAAACATACTTGGTAGATATCAAACATACTTGGTAGATATCAAACATACTTGGTAGATATCAAACATACTTGGTAGATATCAAACATACTTGGTAGATATCAAACATACTTGGTAGATATCAAACATACTTGGTAGATATCAAACATACTTGGTAGATATCAAACATACTTGGTAGATATCAAACATACTTGGTAGATATCAAACATACTTGGTAGATATCAAACATACTTGGTAGATATCAAACATACTTGGTAGATATCAAACATACTTGGTAGATATCAAACATACTTGGTAGATATCAAACATACTTGGTAGATATCAAACATACTTGGTAGATATCAAACATACTTGGTAGATATCAAACATACTTGGTAGATATCAAACATACTTGGTAGATATCAAACACACTTGATAGATATCAAGCATACTTGATAGATACCAAACATACTTGGAAGATATCAACATACTTGATAGATATGAAACATACTTGGTAAATAGTAAATATACTTGGTAGATAGTAAACATACTTAATAGATACCAAACATACTTAATAGATACCAAACATACTTGATAGATATCAAACATACTTGGTAGATAGTAAACATACTTGGTAGATAGTAAACATACTTAATAGATATCAAACATACTTGGTAGATAGTAAACATACTTAATAGATACCAAACATAATTAATAGATACCAAACATACTTGGTAGATATCAAACATACTTGGTAGATATCAAACACACTTGATAGATATCAAGCATACTTGATAGATACCAAACATTCTTGGAAGATATCAACAAACTTGGTAGATATCAAACATACTTGGTAGATATCAAGCATAATTGATAGATACCAGACATACTTGGTAGATATCAAACATACTTGATAGATATCAAGCATAATTGATAGATACCAGACATACTTGGTAGATATCAAACATACTTGGTAGATAGTAAACATACTTGGTAGATAGTAAACATACTTAATAGATACCAAACATACTTGGTAGATAATAAACATACTTGGTAGATATTAAACATACTTGGTAGATATCCAAGAAACTTAGTAGATATCTAAATAAATTAATAATCTGCGCTTACACCAAATTATACATAAAAATGCATTACCTTATCCGGCTTAACCAGCTTATTTGCCTTAGTAAGCTTAACTTCAACTTTCTTAATTTTACAGTTCTGAACATATTTTATCGGTGCATTGACCCACAATCCTAAATACAAATTCTTGGTATTAACAATGTTTATTGTTATTTATTCTAATTGTAGCATTATGCCCGCTTGCAGCCTGCAACGCCATAGGAATTCTAACATAGTCTGAAGTATTCAAAATTTTAGATATGTGTATGTTAGGAATTGCTTACTTTAGCGCCATAGGCAGCAAGTGGTCTAACTCACTCTAGAAGCTGATGTTGGGACAGTCTCATCAAAAACTTGTGTTTTTTAAGTCCGTCCTAACAAAAGTTTCTAGAGTTTGTCTTTCAGAAGCTTATTTTTCAGTGGTTTAAGTCATTTTCTGGAGTTCGTAGATTCAGAAGCTTCTTATTTATTGACTTTGTCCTTTCATAAACATGTCTCTTCAGAAATTTGTCTCTTCAGGAGTTTGTTCTAACATATCTTTGTCTTTTCATGAATTTTTCTTAAACAGGAGTTTGTCCTTTTAGGAGTTTATCCTTTCATGAGTTTGTCTTTTAACAGGAGTTTGTCCATTCATGAGTTTGTCCTTTCAAGAGTTTATGTGTTATTGAGTTAGTTCTTCATAAGATAGGTTTTTTTTCTGGAGTTTGTCTCATCAAGTTTTTCTTAAAAGTTAAAGGAGCTGATTTACTTCACCTCGTTTCTCCATATACGGTAGCAGGAAAACTGAAGAATGATTCAAAGCCATGTGCGCAAGATTAGCACCAATTTCAGGGAATTTCATTTTGCAGAAATTACAGTCTAAAGTAAATTTATGATTAAGTAAAAATATAAATGATAAAAGGAAAGAAAATTTGTAATGGAAGGGTGACAAAGTACAATCAAGATGTGATGGATATCTTATTTGTAATACCTAGACTTTTAAACTTTGTCGGAAAGTCGGGTTTTAGATGTTTCATGTAATGCTTCTTGAGGGATACCACACTCTCAAACCTCTGCAAAACAATAAGTTTTCAGGTTTTTCCACCAATAAAAATCAAAAATCAAATGTCTATATTTTTAGATTATATACTAAGGGATGTAGTTAAGATACAGATAACTATTGTGAGTCCGAATTTAATATATTTAAGCCGCGTCTCAAATCCGCCAATAACCGGTTTTAATTAAGCGTCGGCTTAAATAACATTGAATACAATTTTAAGAGGAACCAAACATATTTGAGCCGCGGCTCAAATTTAAGCTACGGCTCAAATTCTTTAATTTCGGGCTCTGACATACTAATGCTGGGGGGAAAAATTTTAGTGATGAATAAACAAGGATTAGATCAAAGGAGCATAAGCTGGCTACGATATGTGGAGATGCAAAAATCAAATCAAAACTATTTAATATGTCTGAATAATATCCCTGAATAATTGCTATCTTAGCAATGCTGAATTTAGTAATATTAGTTTGAAAGAAACTTCGCCCCCCCCCCCCGGGGGGGGGGGGGGGGGGGGGGGGGGGGGGGGGGGTTGAATGAGGGAATGAATGAAAAATTGGTCATCAATTGGCAGACGTTTTTTAACCATTTTAGATGTTTTCACCCAAAAATTCATTTAATTTCCCAATCCAGCGAAAAACGCAAGTTAAGTAAATTAAGGCCAAACATACATATTAAATGTGTAGAGAAAATCATTTTTATGTGATGGAAAGGGAAATTATTTTTTTTTTAAATATAAATTATACTAGCTTGGAAACCCACGCTGTCAAGGTTACTAAAAGTTAAGTTGCTCCCGCCGTTTATCCCGCATTTAACGATTTTACCGGGAAACTAAATTTTCGCTATTAAAGTCGACCCATTAGATTTAGAATCTCAAAACCATGGTAAGATCATTTCCGTGAATCTCCCGAGTTCCCCAATCAAAATTTGAGGCAAATCGGTCCGGGGCTTCCTGGGTTATGATCGGACAAACAGACAATCAAACAGAGATTAAAACATTTTATATATGGTGGATACCCCTGTCTCAACATTGTTATCAAGAAAGTTTCCAAAAGTTTTATCACCATCAAAAATCAAATCAAATCAGGCTTTCAGGCAGGTAAATTTTCTCAAAGAAAATTTAGACCACAAATTGGACTTTTATTAAGAACGAAAAAATGATCAAGGATCAAGACCCTCCCCTAGCCAGCCGTCCCTGTGTAAAAATTAAATCCAAATGATACAGATAATACATACCTTGAAGTCATAACAGATCTGACAGGTAAGAATCTCGAAGGGTGCATCTAAAGGCCGCAAAAATTGAACTTTAATTGAACTTAACTTCTCTCAGCAATGTTTAAAAAACATTCTTTGAAAAGTACATTTTTTAAAGTGATTTTTAAAATTTAAGTTTGTCTACTTAAAACAAGTCATTTGTCGGTTTCTCTTCCTTTCCATTTCACGAATTTTAAAAAATTTCTCTGTATGACAGCTGAATTTGTAGAGAATTATAAAAAAGGACTCTGCTAAACAGTTCAATTATCGCACCCTTTTTTTGTTCTTCATTTTTTAGTTTCATCTTACAGCGACTTGGCAGCTTCAGGTTATCCTACATATTAGAATGATCAGAGCTGAAAACTTTAGAATGGTGTATACCGAAATGAATGTGTGATCCTCTCTTTTTGCTAATCTCAAGACTAATTTAGTCTTAAGATTAATTTCTAGAGATTGGAGATGCGCTCATTAACTTTTGAAACCCGGTTTTTAATTTTCCCGCATTTGTGGTTTTGAATCAATTGGACTAATGATCGATTGAACGAACGCAAGTTTTGGATTAATGTTTATTCTATATATATATATATACGTTGCTTGTGTGTTTGCTTGTTTGTTTGTTTCCAATAAACATTATTACGGCTGAACCGATAGGGTCCACATTTTTTGTGGCACCTTGCGGGACCCCAGGGAAGGTTTATGAATGTTCAAAAGTTTTTATATTTTTGTAAAATTTTAAATTTTTTTGATGAAATCCGCGAATTTTTTTTACAATATACATAAAGAGAACATGTTCAAAATTGAAATAGAAGATGGGCGCGAAGCACCCTAAAAGCCAAGTAATTTATATTTGTTTAAATGCTCTAAAATCGGATATTAGTCCAATCGATAAACATCGTATCTGTATTTGTAAACAGAAGATCAAAAGGTTCAACATTAGATATTCAGATTAAGCGATCAGAATTAAGAGTATCCAATTCTGAAGTTTTCAGCTTAGTACCCTTGTCCATTATTTATAGTGGTTTTGGTTAAATAGACGAAATTAAAATCTATTTTGATCTAAATTCAACGGTTGGGTTCAGACACTTTATTAAAAATTTAATTTTCTATGGAAAAAATGTCTAGAAAATTACAATGACCATGAATATCAGAAGTTTCTTTCCTACCTTCTCAAGAACAGTTTCCAGAAGAAATTCATGTTCACCAACCAGATGCTGGTGGGTTAATCGGATTTCCTAGAAAATATTCAAAATTAACCAGATGCTGGTGGGTTAATCGGATTTCCTAGAAAATATTCAAAATTAACCAGATGCTGGTGGGTTAATCGGATTTCCTAGAAAATATTCAAAATTAACCAGATGCTGGTGGGTTAATCGGATTTCCGAGATAGTATTCGAAGTCAATCAAACTTTTCAACCTAACCTCCCCCCCCCCCCCTTCTCTTCCAACGCCCTGTCCTCTTCCGATTTCCTCTCCTTCCGATCCCCTTACACTTCCAATTCCTAATTCCACCCTTCTCTTCCAATTTTTACATTCCCCGCTTCCATTCTTCCACTTCCTCGCTATCCCGTTTCCCTCTTTCCACGTTCCTCCCTATCCCCTCCCCCGACATATTACACGGTAAAAATACAGGGTGGCCAAAACTTTTTTGAACAAATCCGTACATTTTCAGAAGAAAACCGTACAATCCGAACAATTTTCGGAAAAAAATCCGTACAATCCGTACAATTTTTTTTAAAAATCCGTACAATCCGTACATTTTTTTAAACCAATCCGTACATTTTTTTAAAAATCCGTACATTTTTTTTAAAAATATGTACAATCAGTACAATTTTCGAAAAAAATCCAATTTTTGAAAAAAAACACATTAAAATTCAATTTTTCATTCATTGTCTTTTGTGTTCAGTTCATGTAAGAGGGTTTAAACTTCTTCAGCAAGAATCAATCTGTAAAAAATTGGCTTCATACANGTACAAGATACTGGGTACAGGATACAGGATACTGGATTCTGGGTACATGATAAGGGGTACAGAATACTGGGTACAGGATACTGGGTACATGATACTAGGTACATGATACTGGGTACATGATACTGGGTACAGGATACAAGATATTGAATGAATACTGGATACAGGATACAGGATATTGAACTTAATACATGATACAGGATTCTGGATACTGGATACAGGATACTGGAACTGGATCCTGGATACTGGATACTGGATACTGGGTACATGATACTGGGTACATAATTCTGGGTACATGATACTGGGTACATGATACTGGGTACATGATACTGGGTACATGATACTGGGTACATGATACATGTATTTTCCAGGATAAAAATCCGTACAATCCGTACAATTTGAAAACAAATCCGTACAATCCGTAAAATTTTAGGGTTAAAAAAAACAATCCGTACAATCCGTACATTTTGGCCACCCTGAAAATAATATAAAATTCTACCTTAAATGTTAAGCCACACACGACACATGTAAGAGCAGAGTAGAATTCGTGGAAATGATCCTTAAACAATAAATGTTTATAAAAAAAATTGATAATTCTTGTTAGGCATGAATTACATAGAACAAGCATCTTTAGAGATAAAAATTAAAACCCTTTTTTTTTAATTGAAGTGTGTTTTTCCTTTAGATCATATTTTATAAAGGGGGGTGGCACAAAACGTATTACTCTCCAGAAAATGTAAACAGTGTTTATTAATCACAACTTAGAATTGTAGTCGAACGCTGATTTTTTGCATGTGAACTATAAATTACGTAAAGTAACTGCAAAATTCAGCTTATAAAAATCTGAGCAAAAGTGCGCGCGCGCGCGATTTTTGGTAGAAAATGTTACTTTTTCCGCATTTTGCAATCTCAACACCATTAAATGAACTTGAATTTGCTTCAAGATGCTTTCAAACATGTAATCCCTGAACAGTTTTGCTCAAAGAAGCCTCAAATCTCCTAGCGCGCGCAATTTAGAAAATTTTGAGATTCTTAACTTTTTCAATTTTAACATTTTTCAAGACAACAGAAGAATGCAATACATCAAACTACATGTAAATTGGGACGAGGAATTCATTTCTGTGGTCAAAACAGACATTGGAGCGTTCTGATTAGCGCGCTAGTAGCCAGATGTTACATTATGGGTCATCTTGCCACAAATTTTAAGTGTCATATGTCGATAATTAGGTAATTAAGCCCAGGGTTTCTATTTCTTGGGTCAAAAATGTAGTCTGAGCACTCTGATCGGCGCGCTTGTAGCCAGCTATAACGTTTTGGGTCATCTAACCACATATTTTTCGAGTTCTATGTCAATTTACTGGTAATTGGGCACCAGAAATTCATTTCAGATGTCACATTAAATATTTGAGCATTCTGACCGTGTTGCTGGTAGCCAGCTGTTACCTTATGGGTCAACTTAGCACAGGTTTGCATGTTTTATGTTGAATTATAGGTAATTTAGCACAAGGAACTCATTTCACTTTAGTCGGCACAATTATTTTCACCTTATCACGGAAATGACCAGTTTTCCATCGGTTTTTAAAACTTCAAAGCACCATTTATATGACCGGAACTTTTCTCGAAAAAATGCTTAAGCGACCGAGCCTTTTATGACATGAATAAGAGGTTTATGGTGTAAACTCAATATTGGTGACACCCCCCCCCCCTACACAAGAAGAGTCACTTTCCCAAACACAAACCTGATAATGAGACTTCATGTAATGAAGTTTAAGCATTGGTCTTTCATACTTGAGGGGACAGAGACCACAAGGATGGACAAGACGGCCAACTAGTTCCTCCTCCTCCTGGTAGGGTACACCTAGAATATTAAATCAAATCAGAAAAAAAACCTTTCAGCATTTAAACCTAATTTCGGTTCAAATATAGTTATACTTAATAACCTTGAATGGCTATCCTAATATTGTGTGAGCTTTTGGCGTCATTACACACTAACATTTTAAAGCCTTATTTTGTTTTTAAAATCCATATAATCAAAAAACACAAAAAAATTAGGTCTTAAAAATGCACACATTTTATTAAGATTCCCAAAAATGTGGTGACACTCAAGTTGATTTTAAAACTTAAAGGTAATTCAGGCAAGGATGATAACATGGATATTATAGTTTACCTAAACTTTTCTTAAAGGTAGTGACTGGCAAATTATGGTAGTTGAACTGAGGAAGTAGTATTGTGGATACATTTTTTAGGACTTTGTTCAGTAAAAGTGCAAATTCAAATCCTCATAGATTGTTCATTTTTGAGGGCTTATTTTAAGAATCGGGGTTTAAAAAATTTTTCAATAACGACGACGAAAAATGTAGTAAAATTCTACAGCAAACTAATCAGTTGCTTAGGAACAGGTTCAGAAAATAAAAATTAGCTATTATTATCGAAAATAAGTAATCTTATTCAGTTATTGGTTTCTGTAATGTTTCATTGTTCACGTGTTTCATTGTTCACGAATATTTTCTTGAATTTTTATGTAAAAGACGACAATTGAAGAATTTGAAGAAATATGCGAACAAATTCATTAAGAATAAGAAATTCAACATAATGATGGAAAAGAAATGGAAAAGAAGGTGTATACTGTGTACTGTATATTCTTAAGAAACATCTTACTCCCTGTACTGAAAATCGGTTTTTCCCCAAAAGTTATTCATGTGATTTTAAGCTTCAGTTTTAGGTGGGATGTCTGATTCATTACAGTAACTTTAAAAGCTTTGCGTGATCAAGATGGCAGGAGATAATTATCATTTAAAATTCGGTGATGGTGATGGAACCAAACCTCTAAAGAGTAAAAATGTAGATATTAGTTCCACATTTTATTGAAAATATATTTTACAATATTGACCAGATATAGATTTAAAGCTTATCATTGTAAATTGGACATGCTCTTTAAAAAGAAGGTCACTTGAAATTACAAAGATAGTCCTATAAGGACGAAAACAATAAATGTTTTTTCACCTTCAGTTCCATCATCAAAGTCGTCAACAGGAATATATTCTCGGTCTTCTTCAGACATTATCAGATATCTTCCCGCATATTTCAGAACCTTAAGCAAATTTAGACTTTCAGAACTGTCGGCTTGTATAAATTTGAAAATGGGAAAGGCAAATCCACCAAATGGTTTCACATTTACAGTTTACACACTCAATTCCTGACATTGCCTGCAGCAAAAAAAGGGCTTTTATGAAAATGAGTGAAGGATATTTCCTTTCTATAGTGTTTGGCTGATGGCTGGAAAGGAACATATGTGTTTTGTACACAATGTGATTATTTTTGTAAATTGTAATCTCTGTCTGGGTGTTTGTTTGTTTGTTTGTCTGATCTTAACTCAGAAACCCTTCAACCAATTTGCCTCAAATTTTGATTGGGAAACTCTGGAGAGCCACGGAGTGGATTGACTTTTATCGGAAAAATAGCTAAAATCGTAATTTACGAGAAAGTGCGGGTAAACGGCGGGAGTAACTATGAGTAACCTGGGCAACGCTCGGTTCCCAAGCTAGTTATAAAAAACACACAATTTAGGGAATCTAATCTGTGATCTCTTTTCCCGGGGGGGGGGGGGGTCTTTCCTCAATCTACTATACCTCATCATGAAAGGATCCAACATGAGAGAGTACTGATGCTGAGTTTTCAAATCCTTTTGAGCACTTGGGACACTTCTTTTCTATGGAAAACTCATGTCTCAGCTGATCTCCAAAGTGTACCCGAGAAAAATGAGCTTTTACTTCTGCCCCTGAGCTGATTGATCGTTTGCAGATTCCGCAGGATTTACTGAACACCTTGACAGTTCTCTCCTCGTTCAACACAAACTGTCCCTTCTCCACATCAATATATTTGTCTACATAGTTGTGAAAGTTTCCCATATGCTGGACCAGATGATCATCAGTTGGATACTCCTTAAATATTCTAATATAGATTATGTAGTTTTAGTTGGGTTTCTTGCATTGTAAGAGTTGAGTTCTTGAAAAATCAGTCCCCCCCCCATCCCCTTTAAGGAAATAATTTCCCCCGCCCCCCAGAAGTCAAATTTTTTTTTTAAGGTTTTTCTCTCTCTCTGAATTTTGGAAAATACTGATTTTCGGGGAAATGGATAAGCTTGCCCGAATTGTTGTAAGTATTGTTAGTGTTGACAATGTTGACAATGTTGACAGTGTTGACAGTGTTGACAGTGTTGACAGTGTTGACAGTGTTGTCAGTGTTGTCAGTGTTGTCAGTGTTGTCAGTGTTGTCAGTATTGTCAGTGTTGTCAGTGTTGTCAGTGTTGTCAGTGTTGTCAGTGTTGTTAGTGGTGTAAGTGTTGATTGTGGAGTTTATGTTGATTGTGCTGTAAGTGTTGTTCGAATTCTTTGTCTGATGTAATATTTACCAAAGTGCAAATTTTGCATCTTTTCCCAAGGTATGCCAAATCACTCTTTAACTTCTCCCAGAAGTGGTTTAGAGTGTAGTGTGTCTTCAGAGAGCAGAACTTCTCAAATCCTAATAACAGGTAAGTTTTAGTAATGTCAATGAAAAAAGAAAAAAAAATAAGTTGGAAAAAAACAAGAACAATCTGATCAGTTTCACCTTTTGTGCAGAGCTGGCAACGAAATCGTTTTGTTGTAGATTTGAGTGGGGAGGATGGATCTAAAAGATCAGGTTCTATCTTGTGAATAGAGACGGGACTCTTTCCCATCTTTGGTGGCACACTAGGTGATACTATAGAAAGATCTTGTAATGAAGAACTGGTTGAGCAGCTGGAAGAACCAGATTTCTTCCTCTTGGATTCCTGTTCAAAGGAAGGACTTCTGAGAGGTGCAAGAGGAGAGTCGTAGGATGAGGGTGAAGAGGCGGTCCCGGGTTTGGTAAATGCTGGACCAGGCAAGGAAGCCCTAGGCTTCCTAGAGGCAGGACCAGGTTTGCTAGCAACAGGACTAGGCTTGGTAGATGCTGGACCAGGCAGAGTAGTTGATGACCTGGACTTCATAGAAGCAGGACCAGGTTTAGGCTGGCCCTGGTTTGGTGGAGGCTGGCCCTGGTTTGGTGGAGGCTGGCCCTGGTTTGGTGGAGGCTGGCCCTGGTTTGGTGGAGGCTGGGCCTGGTTTAGTGGAGACTGGGCCTGGTTTTGTAGAGGCTGGACCTGGTTTGGTTGAGGCTGGGCCTGGTTTTATGGAGGCTGGACCTGGTTTGGTGGAGGCTGGACCTGGTTTGGTGGAGGCTGGACCTGGTTTGGTGGAGGCTGGGCCTGGTTTAGTGGAGACTGGGCCTGGTTTTGTAGAGGCTGGACCTGGTTTGGTTGAGGCTGGGCCTGGTTTTATGGAGGCTGGACCTGGTTTGGTGGAGGCTGGACCTGGTTTGGTGGAGGCTGGACCTGGTTTGGTGGAGGCTGGACATGGTTTGGTGGAGGCTGGACCGAGTTTTATGGACGCAGGACCATTTTCCTGTAATTTTAAATTCTAGCCTTTAAAGGGAGTGTTCGCTAAAAATTAAAGGCTGATATCAAAATGAATTGATTATGATCGCAACTAATTTTACTTCTATCTGTTGCAATGCATATGATTAATGCTGATATTTCATTATATTTTTTATTTTATCTGATCTGAGTGTTAAATTTGTAAATATACATTCCTGAATTTTCAGGATTTTTGATAATGAAGACGATATTTTCATATTTTCCAGGAATGTTCGAAAATACGCGCTAGCCGTAAAAACAATCATTTAGAACCTGAGTGGGAATAACGCAACTGCGTGAATTTGAATAGATTCTACGCTCATGGGTATGAGTTGTTTTTAAAAATTTTCACCCCTATAACGCAACAGATAAAAGTAAAATTAGTAGTGATTGTTATTGATTTCAATTCGACGTCAACATTTACTTCCTGAAATTTTTAGCGAACACTCCCTTTCAGGAAATAAATATATATACACTATATAAGCAATATTATAAATGGAAATTATTAGAGCTAAAATATGAAACATTCTAGTTCAAAGATTGCATTCTACAATAACATTAAATATATTTTGCCTTGTGTTAATTTAATTTTAATTTAAAGAGTTTAAAGCTTGTCGCTGAATGTCCAAAAACCGGTTCCAATTGATCGCCGACACGAATCTCAAAACACTGAGTACAATTTTAACTGGAACCAACCATGAATTCTGTAAATTCAGCCTCTGGGCATAAATTTTTACTTTATATTATTTATTTCCACCCCCCCCCCTTCCCTAGAATCGTCTATGTATTTCCGCAAAAATTCAAGTTAGAAAAGGAGAAAATAAATACCTTGAGGGTATTTAAAGATGAGCCTGGCGACCTCGGAAGTAGATCTGGACCAGCACTTGAATCATCCTAACATTATTTTTTTTATTTTTTAATACAGTTCATCTTAATAATAACCAAAACCTTAATTCAATATTTCATACATTTATTGAAATCTAGAAAAACTAGGCTGCGCCCATCTTCTACTTCAATTGGGAACAAGTTCTCTTTGTGTAAATTGTAAATCAAAACAAGTATTTCGTGGATTTTATAAAGAAGATCGTGGATTTTAAAACAAAAATTTCAATCGAATTTTGGTAGAAGCAAATTTGAGAAAATTCTATCATCCATAAACCATCCCTGGGGTCACGCGAGGTCACACAAAAAAATTGGTCCTGATCGGTTCAGCTGTTTTGACGTTTATTTGATATAAGCAAACAGTCAGACCGACAAGCAACCCATATACATATACATGTGGCATTATTTTCCATTTTATCAGCATTTTTGAAAGTTCAACAACACCAAAAAGATATATTTGAGAAGGATGGTTAAATACCGAATCTGAGTCTCCTTCCATTTCCATATTTCTTATCCTCTCCATCATCTTCTCCTTCACAGGGTCTAAAAAAATCTTTTCGCATTAATTGCCCTGAATCTTAAAAAAAACATTTCCATAATAAATTTTTGTTTACCAAGTCTGGAAACTGGTAGAGAACAAGATCCGAAAGATGTTCTTTTCAGCGCTGCTTGTTCATCCTAGAACAAACAATGAGAATAAGAATCAACTGATTTGTGACAAGAGATTAGTGATATATACTGTAAAATGTAATGTATGAAAACGAAAATACAGAGGTGGATATTATTTCGTCATCATTGGGTTCATCAGTAATCAAGTAACCGTAAAATAATAAACATATTATAGGGAATCTCTAAAAAACAATTGCGAAAATTGTTTATAAGAAAGGGGCCGCGCAGCGTCCTAAAATGTTTTTATCTAAAAAAGGAGAATTTTTTTTTATTGGACGCCAGTTAGAAAGTCTCTCTACTCTTACTTTAAAGTTTTTTTATCCAAAATAATACTTTTACCACCAAAATTCTTTTATTTTCTCCAATTCAATACTTTTTCTTAAAAACTATGAAAGAATGATTTATAAAGTGTATGAATGACTTGTTAAAGGGACTGTAAGCGTAATTTTAAGTGACCCTCCAGGATAAAGTTGAAAAATCCTGATTTCCTTAGGTACCCGTGAAATTTTAATGAAATCTAAAATGTGGAAGAAAATGTAGCGTTTTTTGACTCGGAAAATGTTTTATTCGGATAATTTCGCCTTCACTTTTTATAATCAAGAAATGCGCAAGTGACTTTCGCAGAGATCCAGCAAAGAAAATAAACACAAAAACAGAAAAATTTATATTTAATCCTTCTTTGATCAGATATAGCTTTTAATGGTACCACTTTGAATTGGACATTTTTGCATGGAGGGTCACTTGAAATTACGATTACAGTCTCTTTAAGCATATATTTGTTCTTAGTATAAGTTTATATTACCTGATAATGCTTGCGCATATGTTCAGATAAGCTTTCTCGGGTAAGTTCTACGTCACAGTTCTCCATCAAACAAGTTACAGAGTGATGATCCTAGATCAAATCAAATTAAAGCCATGTTTGCCACTTTTTATGGTTAAAATCCAATCCATAAACAAAATATAATAAAATTGTTTCTTAAAATATGACATTAGGGCTAAAAAGAGGATCCAATCCATTCACCAAATATAATGAAATTATTTCTTAAAATATGACATTAAGGGCTAAAAAGAGGATCCAATCCATTCACCAAATATAATGAAATTGTTTCTCAAAATATGACATAAGGGCTAAAAAGAGGATCCAATCCATTTCTATCATTGTCAGAGGTCTGCCATGAGTAATCCAGTTTCCATTGTGAGGAGGGTGAAAAACCAGTTTATGGTATTTGATTTAAAGTCTATTGAAGGCTCTGTTCCTTAAAACCTGTATCAGCATGTACTTCATCCCTGATGTTTTGAGTTTCTGTATTGCTTCTGTATTCATCTTTATTACTTTATCTTGTTCGGAATTAGTCACGCTTTCCACTCAGTTGTGGAGAGAAGTGTCCTTGATATCTAGACTTCTATACAAGTACAACGCACATAGCGCCCTTTTTCTCAACAGGCTTAGAAAGCTCTGCTGACACCCTTCCTCTGGGAGGTTCGGATACATACTTGTTATGGTTAAAATCCAATCCATTGACCAAATATAATGAAATTATTTCTTAAAATATGACATAAAGGGCTAAAAAGAGGATCCAATCCATTCACCAAATATGATGAAATTGTTTCTCAAAATCTGGCATAAAGGGCTAAAAAAAGGATCCAATCCATTGACCAGATATGATGAAATTGTTTCTCAAAATCTGACATAAAGGGCTAAAAAGAGGATCCAATCCATTTACCAAATATAATGACATTTTTTCAAATATGACACAAAGGGCTAATAAAATATCTGATATGAAAAGCTCTTAAGATCTTAAATACTGATTTTGAGAAAAAATTTTGTAAGTGTTCAATAAAAAAACGGTTTTTATTTTACAATTTTAGCATTCCCAATAGTCCCATTAAAATAAAAATAAAACTTCCCCAATTTTTTTTATATTATACATCTCCAAAATTTAGCAATAAAAAGAAAATCTGCTCCGCGCAAACATTGTTCATGTACCGAGTGAAAAAAAATGTATTTAAAGATGAGGAGGATGGGAGGCATAGTAACAATTAATGAATAAGTAAAAAAATGAATTTGGAATTTACAATGTTACCTTCAAGAGTTTGGCTATCTGGACTTGAACTTCAATAGCAGAAACTTTCTTCTTTTTAGCGGCTGGGGAACCTACCGACTCCTCAGTCCCGTTACCTAAATCACGAGAATAATTAAGAGAAAACATTTAACATGATTTTAAAATATCAGCAAAATGAGTTCGATCAAACAATTTAAAAATGAATTACAACAAAAAAAAGAAAATAGCACTTTATAGCGCATCTTTTGTTACCCATTAGAACATGCTTTTTTTTCAAATAATTTTTCTGGCTTTTTATAGATGTAAGACGTCTTCAGTAGAGGAGGGCCAATTTAGAAACATCAGAAATCGATTAGGCATATCTAAAATTATGCAAAAATTTACCGTGATTAATCTTCTTTAATGATCTTTTGAGGTTTTTCCCTTCGTCTGAAGTGAATATCATCAAAAATTAATATATTTGTTAGTTATCAATAATTTTCACATCGAAATGCTGTAATCTTAAAGGGTTTTCTCACTAAATAGGTTAGTTCGATTCCTATCTAATAAAAATCGAAAAGAACAAAAGAAATAAGCCAATTTTTTGTGTGGGACCTGACATGGGTAAAAGTGTGTGGGGGGGGGGAGAGTAAAGAATAATAACTAGATCAGTAAGGGAACCGACCACCACGGATTAAAAGATAATTTTTGTTGTTTTTTGGAAAAAATATTTGAGAAAATTTTCGTTGTTTTATCTTTGTAATTGTAAAAAAAAGGATAAAAATAGCTGAATCTAAAAACAATTATTAATTAGTAAAAAAGAACTATTATAAGATCTTTTATTGATTCACCTTGGTATCAGCAAATTCTATAAGAATTACAGGGGCCTACACGCTTTCTAAGCTTCCAGGGGTGAAAATCTTCAACGAAACTTTACAAAAGGCTTTTTTATCCCATTTAATGTTAAAGAATTGAGAAAATATCACTTGTTGTATTTAAAATCACACAATCTCCTCTAAATCGACCAAAAAGTTCTATCTGCTGTAAATTAAAATCAAAAAGAGTCCGAATTTAATGAATTTGAGCCGCGTCTCAAATCCACTAAACACCGGTTTCAATTTCGAGAGCCAGCTAAAATCTTGATACATTGAATACAATTTTAAGAGGAACCAACCATATTTGGGCTGCGTCTCAAATTCAAGCCGCGCCGCGGCTCAAATTCTTTAAATTCGGCCTCAGATCCCATACTGGGCCTGAAACATGACCCCAAAGAGTGGGTTTAAAAATAAATAAATTCTACTTTAGATGATATATTCCTATTGATTCCTTCACTCCATCTTTGTTTAGTTTCAACATCTCAATATTCCCTAGATCAATTCCTAGAAATAATTCATAATAGATAATTGGGTTTTTTCTAAAATGAGCCTAAAATGAGCCAAATGGGCAGACGTTTTGAAGGGAACCCTGAGGGTTAAATAGGCTAAAAAAATGATAACTTTTTTATCAATTTTTTTTTATATTCCACGGGCAACGCCGAGCACTTTGCTAGTACAGACTGAAATGTGTAAGAGCAAAGTGGTCACTTTCATGTTTCTGCACCCAAAAGATGTATTTTTCCTCAAAAATCCTCTTAATTTTATAAATTTAGTATGGCGGGTAAAAAGTATAATAAAATTTTTTAAGTCAAATTTTTAATTTTTTTCCCAGAGCATCAATAATCATTTGCTAACCCTGACCCATGGTTTGCTTTTTAAAAATATATACCCCTGACCGGAGAACCCTTAGATCTGTTTCTTATGTGCTAGTTGACTCACCCATTACGTTGAGAACAGTAAATATAGATTTAGGATCCGTAGTTGTAACTTCTCCTTTGTAGAGAATACAGAGAACATCCTTCAGCTGACCGGCTTCAATGTCCAGATGTACCTGGGCATGGAATGGGTCAGGGTAGGGGTGACACATTTTCATCAAATAATTTTTCAGAGGCAAACTTGTGTCTTATTTCTAAGGTAGGTTTCTAAATTACATTATTCACAACAATCAAGAAGGACTTGAATACCCGAGTACAAATCAATTTACAGAATTGAAAACTAATGATGAAAATCCGTTTATTATCTGACTTGGTTAATTTCTAGTTTGAATGTGGAAATTATGCTTGTACTATCCTTGTACTAGTTGCTTTGCGTACACTTTTAGTCAATAAACCCCTAAATTGAAGCAGTCATTTTATATCTTAGTGAAAAATACATTTTATTGACGTACCTTTGAATTACAACACAAATTACAATTACAAAATGTGAAATAAATTTGTTTAATGTCTTGTTCCTATTTTTGGACTTGGGTTAATCAGGAACCAAGAAAGAGTCGAGAAAAGCTTAAAATTAATCAACAAGAAACAGATATAACTTACCACTTGGGGTTCTTTATTCCTATCCAAACACAGAGTACATACATCCGATCTTTACCAATTCAAAATGTTTATAATTTATTTGTTTATAATAATAATAATAATACTTTGTTGGGACGCGATGTTCTAGCTGAAAGGAAAATAAATGGACTAAATTGGTTTAAATCAAATAAATTGTAAGGTACAATTGGTGGCAACAGAGAAATGGACTAATAAAAAATGACGTCACAAGTGTCGAATATAACAAGGATAACAGCATTTTCTCCAATTAGTTGACTTGTTTCCAAGATTTAAAAAAGTGTAAAAACAGAAAATAAAGAACACAAAATTGTATACGTAGTATACAAATTCTACGTTGCCATCTATTGGACTTGATAATCTATTTTAATTAAATATTAAAATCTATTTGTTATTGTAAAAATAAGAAAAGACGCATTTTTCTCGAAAATATTTATTTTTTGACCGGCTATAAACCTTCCCTTGGATCATGTGAGTTGACACAAAGAAATGGCCTGATATATAATTTCATTTTCAATTTTCCTAAAAATGTTCTTCATGGATTCCGACACAGAAGCCATGAGTGCCTTGTGAGCAAACACCTTCACACCCCCACTAGATAAAATGAATAATAAAAACCGACAATATCCTCTTCATATACATTTTTTATCCATTACTATGTCCATATTTATTATTTATTTATATCTATTTTCATATCCATTTTCATATCCATATTCATAACCATAATCACAAAGAAATTAAATTGCCAAGATGATTACTGTCCTATTCAATAAAAGTTTCGGAACACAATAAGCTTCTGACCGTACTTCTAGCTTTTTTCAATTGCAGTTGTCTCTATATGTCAAAAAGTTTCCAGCTTATATTTGTCAGAACAGGGCTTTTTTTATTTTTGATTTCATAAATCTTTATAGAGAGTAAATTGCGATAAGCAATTTCATACATATTTCCAAATATATTTATGTATGTTTTAAACATTTTTTATATTACTGTAATTGTAGTTTTCTCGTTAATAAAAGTTTGAAGAAGAAATATTCACAAAGTATCGACAAAAAATTCATAGATTTCAATAAAGAAACAAATCTTATCCAAATAAACCCTTGTAGAGGAATCTTCTTGACAGAAACTATCTCAAGAACTGACGAGGGTCAAGCCAGACCAAAATATATTTCCAGTAAAATATGGAACTAACATCTACTTTTTTTACTCTACAGAGGTTTGTTTCATCATATCACCGAATTTTAAATTAGAAGAAGAATAAATGATGCAACAAACATCTGATTATGACCTGCATATGAAGAGAACGTCTGCAGTCTTAGCATCAACTTCCATGTTGGATAGAGCATCACCAATAACCTCCCTATGTTCTTGTAGTCCGCCAGGGGTAAAGCGAACCAGCAATGAGGAACGACCCTTCATTCTTTCCTTACTTTTGTCGACTCTAGATTTCTATAAAATTTATTTCAAAAGCAACTACATACCTTTCGACAGAAAGTTATTTACGTAATAAGTGCTTAATTTCTTAATTAATCTTAAAGTATTGAAATACGTGGCTCCTTGAGCTACATTGAATTTTAAAAGTGATGATGGCAAAAAAATAGTAGAAAATACATTCAGTTAGTAATGACGGTCATCTTTAATGTCACATATCATTAATGAGATTGACAATATTACTGTGCAGTTTAATGAAATAACTGGTAATTTCCTACAGTACAGGTCGTACAGGACCTGCAGGTTGACAACTGATTAGCCTCTTGTTATTGAGATTCGTAAGTAAATTACTTCAAACATAAATTGTGATAGCACTTTAAGAATAAACTAGAATAAAATAACGAGAACTCGAGATTAGTTTTTGAACGCCCCCCCATTTTTTATGACTTTGATGGGAGAAAGGACTTTGATGGGACCGAGCGCCGCAGCTATGAGAGGCTAGAGGAGTGGGGGTTCGAAATTCTTGAACAATATTGAAATAAGGGATGGTCCAAAAAGCGTTCTCAATTCACGATATTCTTTACTGTACACTTGTTTTACAAAATTAATAGGCGGAGGGCCGGGGAGGGGGAAGGCCAAAAATTGTTCTCTTGGAAATTACTCAAATTCTGTATTTTATATGGAAGTCCTGTAAAATAGTTTGAGTATTGAGTGACAATCGAATTAATCGATGAATACTTAAAAAACTAATATAATCTTATATATAAATTACAATTTAAATCGATGTATTCACAATATTCATCATACCAGGGACTGTCACGAATAAAATTTAATTAAAAATTGTATTTTAGATGAACGCTTGATGTCCTTGTTGCTATTTACATAATATCACATAATCACATTGCTTTGCTATTGCAGACTTTTTTGTTTTGCGGTGTCTAGTGAAGTTAGCGGGGCATTATTTAAACTTTGCACACAATCGAAGACGACTTTTCGTTGGACAGCTACCTCTTTACCTTATATTACAGAGGGAGGGGGTGCAGAGGCGCCATGATCCCCGCAAAAATGACCTCCGAGCCTCAGGATTTGCGAATTACCACCAGGCCCTGCAAAACTGGTCTCCCAGCCTCATGTGACGTCACCAAGCCTCCCGCCATTCTGTCTCCATGCCCTGCATTTTTCTCCAATAAAACCATATTTGGCTTTTATTTCCACCAAGAACCTTTTTTTAAAAAGTCTCAACATGATGAAATAGTCCAGAATGATACATTAACATTTTGTATTAAAAAGTGAATTTTAATTGAGATTAAAGGCTTGTATTTTGTTTTTCTAAATTTCACAAATTCCTTAAATTGTGAAGAAATATTGCAGTTTTGTATAAAGATAGAAAAATGTTCTATTCTTTTAGAGTGGTCTCATATACAAATCAAACAATATCAGCGGCAATTTACAAAACAAGGTAGTTTTTGTGAAATCCTTTTATTTGTGATTTTATTGTATGCTTAAGAAAATTTAATTGAAGAACTATTTTTTTAAAAATTGAAACAAGAATTAAAATAATCTAAATATCTATTACATGCTATACTAACAGGTTAGGGCAGCTTCGCGTCATCTTGTTGTAATTTAATTCTAAATAGTTTTTCTTTTAGCAAGAGAATTCATTTATTTGACTGAAAAAAATGATATACAGAGGTGGGGGGCCGGGGGTGTGCGCAAAAACGCGTATATTATAGAACATTAATTTGCATTTTTTTGATAAAATGTAATGCTAAGGAATCGAGAGTTAATAAAATCTTCAAATCATGATGCCTTCAAAAATATTAGATAAGTTGTTTATAAAGGTCGTCTTTTACTCATTCCATCTTATTGTAAACTTTTACAGAAAAACAACTCCAGAACAATTGAATGAATCAACATGTCAAATTTGTTGATTAAACGATTCTTNGGGTTAGAGCTTCTGACTACAGGAGGGGGGAGATCAGCTGATAGAGGTTACAGAATACACATATGCACGATCTTTCAATATATCTATAATGTTGACATATTTACAATTGGTTAACTCTCTACCTCTCTGTCTATCTATTTTTCTGTTTCTCTCACCTTATCTCTATATAATTTAAATATAAATCAAAAATGTTAATGTTAAAAAAATGTATTAATCCTGTATTTTACATGTGTATCTTTGATTAAATCACAGACTGCCTGGAACTTGTTAACTCCAGATGGAATTCTTTCTTTGAAGAGGATTTCATCAATGTAGGATTATATAGGAATACTTAATTTAGCTGAATTTCAAGAATTATTATGACACTAAAATCTTTAATTCTAGACTTTTGACATCAAAGACTTTAAATACAGAATTATGACACAAAAATCTTTAAATCTAGAATTATAACAATAAAATCTTTAAATTTAGAGTTAGGACGATCAGATCTTTAAATCTAAAGTATAACAATAAAATCTTTAAATCTTGTTTAAGAATAGGGAAATTCGATTCGATTTAATGGGGTTAAACCTTTGCCTTCCAAGGTTGTCCATGTACACGCCCTTCGACCTCTGTATGAAATAAATATAAAATCCGGTGACATAGACAGAAATCTGCCAGTCTCATCCAGGACACATGAAAATCTATTTTTACCGTTATATTTCTCGTGGAGAAATCTCGCTCTGGGATCGGCCGACTCCGAGATCTGTCTGGCAGTCAGCTAGTTTCCAGGTTTCGGTTTAACTAATTAGGAAAAAGAAGTTTAAAATCACGGCAATAAGATCGTTAACTCTAGAAAATGACAATAAAATCTTTAAATCTAGAAGTGTGACGATGAGATCTTTAAATCTAGAAATAGGACAATCAAATCTTTAAATCTGAAGTATAACAAAATAAACTCTAAGTCTTGAATTATAACAATAGAAACTTTATGTTTATGATTATGACAATGAAACTTAAAGTCTAGACTTATTACATTAAAATCTTTAAATCTTGAATTGTGACAATAAATCTGTGGATCTAGAATTGTGACAACAAAATCTTCAAACCTTGAATTATGACAATCAAAAAGAAATTTTTAGATCTAGAAGAATGACAATAAAATCTTTTAGATCTAGAATTATGACAGTAGAAATTTTATAACGAGAATTATGATGATATAACATTTAAATCGAGAATTCTGTCAGTATAATCTTTATATCTAGAATTATGGCAAAAAAAATCTTTAAATTTAGAATTATAGAAATAGACTATTTAAATCTTGAATTATGACAATAAAATCTTTAAATTTTGAGTTCTGACCAACAAATCTTTAAATCTAGAATTGTGTCAGTAAAATCTTTCAATTTAGAATTAGGACAAAAAAATCTTTAATTCTAGAGTTATGATACTAAAATGTTAAAATCTAGAATTATGACAATAAATTCTTTAAATCAGGTTTTGAAATGTATGAGCTTTATTCAGTGTTGGATTAAAAACAAGTATTTATAAGAAGGTAGTAGTAGGGTAAGTTTAATAACATAAGAACTTCTTGCAAAGAAAATAAGGACTCAATATTGCAGAAAATTTTTTATTTTTATTTTCGATTCGATTTATTAGGGTTAAACCTTTGCAGTCTAATGTGGTCCAGGTTCGCGACTTTCGCCCTCTGTCTAAAAAATAGTCACGTAGACAAGATTCTACCAGGTTCAACTGTATCTCATGGAAATCTTTTTTTACCGTTATGTTTGTGCTGAAACGTTCCGCTCCGCAGTCAGTCCGACTCCGGGACCAGTTCATTAGTCAGTTATCTGTCGGGTTTCGTTTTATACTAAATAATGTAAAAAATATTTATTACTCATATTTTCCAGAACGGAAAAGTTTCAGATAGTGGGGATTTAAATAATTGGCAAAAAACGATTCATACTGAAATTTAGTCTTATCAAGTGAAAAGTATAGAATTTTTTCACATTTAGTACAGTGAAGTATACTTTGAGCACCAGATTGATTCAGAATTGGAACTTCATTCTTGGAAAAATAAGATTTGAGCGTGTGGGGTTTTTTTTAAACAATGCAGACAATTTGGAAGTAATAAGCTTTATTTAGTGTTGGATTATAAAAGAGAATATTTAGAAAAGGCATTTGTAGGGTGAGTTGGATTGGATAAATAAGAAATTTTGTGAGGAAACTATGGACTTCATGTTGCAGGGTTTTTTATTCTTTTTCTTTGATTTACTAAAAATAGGGAAGTTTAATTTGATTTAATTGGGTTAAAACCTTTGCAGTCCAAAGTAGTCCATAATCATGACCTTCGTCTTCTATAAAAAATAAATATAAAACCCAGTATCATAGACGCAATTATGCTAGGTACAGACGGATCCCATGAAAATCTATTTTTACCGTTATTTTTTGCAGAAAAATTCTACTCCGAGATAAGTCTGACATCGAGTTCCTATTCTTGATCTATTAGTCGGAGAAAATTTCACTCCTGTCTCGGTTTCTGCATCAACGTGATCCACAATCAGCAAGTTATGTGCCCTGACAGCTACAGTGGCCAGGATCAGTAGGTTTCTCGTCCAACTATTTAAAAAAATAAGGAGAATATAAATCTGTCATAGGAAGCAAATCGAATCATATGATTATCTATGAAACTTTTAGGGCTAGAAGGTAAAAAAGTAGCTCAAATAATGTTTTTCCTTTACAAATCTGATTAGTGAGCATGGATTTTAAAAAAGTTTTTTTTTCCTTTTTTCCTACAGAGCAAAAAGGGCAAAAATGACATAAAGAGAAAAGGAAAGTGTCAAGGAATGCTTATTTTAGTATTCAATATCATAAATAATGGAGGCTTGAAATTCTATCCTTTCATGATCAAGTCCAGATGATAAAGTATAAAAAGATATGTCGGACATAAATTATTTTTTGAAAGAATATATCAGAAAAAAACTTCTGACAATCAACTGAAGTTTCCTGTAGTTGTTCCGTTTTCCTTTAAATTTGCAAAGGAGGGAAAATAAAGTATAGAAAATTATGCATTTCTACTTTATATTCAATTTTCTGAATAATGTTAGATAACATGAGTTTCGTTCTTACCGACTTCCTCAAGCTATTTCGCCACAATTCACTCCTCAGGTTTGAGATAGTTGAAGTGGTAAGGAAATAGGAATAATTTGAAGTACAAATATATATTCCACTCTTGAGGTAAATAAGGAGTCTTAATAGGAATAATTTAAAATACAAATATATATCCCACTCTTGAGGTAAATAAGGAGTTTTAATAGGAATAATTTAAAATACAAATATATATTCCACTCTTGAGGTAAATAAGGAGTTTTAATAGGAATAATTTAAAATACAAATATATATCCCACTCTTGAGGTAAATAAGGAGTTTTTGTGGAAAATTTTAGATTGGATAAAATTGGTGTTGGAATGGAATAATTAAATTGAAAAATTGTCAAATTAAAATTAAAACCTTTTACACCTGTGCATTTTATAACATTTTTAGCGCAATGCAGGAAGCGCTCTGGAATTTCTAGCCTTATTACACACACACATTTAAAAGTCAACGCTGTATTTAGCATTTATTGAGCAAATTCTTCTTACAGCATCCAAAGTGGTGGAAAACTGAAAAATAATCACATTAGTTTTATAAAATTATAATTA